>NW_027045785.1:0-52249 GCF_025399875.1 Dalotia coriaria
CTAAAATGTGAAAATGCTTATTTTAGCAAAACAGCACGTTTGGAAGCTTTATTCTGCGTTTTAACGCGTAAAACAGCATAAAACGACAGGGGTACATTATTCGTTTTTATTTTTATTGCGTCCTATTTGAACAGCGATTTAAAGATCTAAAATGCTTGAAAATGCTTATTTTAGCAAAACAGCACGTTTTGAGCTTTAATCTGCGTTTTAACGCGTAAAACAGCATAAAACGACGAATTTCTTATTGTTCGTTTTTATTAATATTGCTTCTATTTGAACAGTTTTTAACGATCTAAAATGCTTGAAAATGCTTATTTTAGCAAAACAGCACGTTTTGGGCGCAATCTGCGTTTTTAACGCGTAAAACAGCATAAAGAAACGACGAGTACATTATTCGTTTTTTATTAATGTACGTCTATTTGAACATTTTCAACGATCTAAAATGCGCTGAAAAATGCTTATTTTAGCAAAACAGCACGTTTTGACTTTTAATCTGCGTTTAACGCGGCTCAAACAGCAGCAAAACGACGAAATTTTTATTATTCGTTTTATTAATATTTACGTCTATTTGAACGATTGCAACGATCTAAATGCTTGAAATGCTTATTTTAACAAAACAAGCACGTTTTAGGCTTTAATCTGCGTTTTAACGTAAACGGCAAAGCGACGAAAATTTTATTATTCGTTTTATTTTTTATTGCGTCTGTTGAACGATTTCAACGAATAAAGCGAAAATGCTTATTTTAGCAAAACAGCACGTTTGAGCTTTTAATCTGCGTTTTAACGCGTAAAGCAGCATAAAACGACGAATTTTATTATTCGTTTTTATTAATATTGCTTCTATTTGAACAGTTTCAACGATTTAAAATGCTTGAAAATGCTTATTTTAGCAAAACAGCACGATTTGGAGCTTTTAATGCCGTTTTAACGCGTGAAACAGCAGCAAAACGACAGGGAATTTTGGCTATTCGTTTTATTAATATTGCGTCTATTTAGCGAGACGATTTCGGCGATCACAAAATGCTTGAAAATGCTTGTGCAGCAAAACAGCGTTTGAGCTTTATTCTGCGTTTAACTCGTAAAACAGCATAAAACGACGGGAATTTTATTATTCGTTTTTTTTTTATTTTTGGTAACGTCTATTTAGTTGATTCCAGCAATTTAAATGCTTGAAATGTATTTTAGCAAAACACCACGTTGGCGAGCTTTAATCTGCGTTTTAACGCGTAAAACAGCGCATAAAACGATGACGAATTTTTTGTATTCGTTTTTATTAATGTACTTCTGTTGAACAGTTTCAGCGATCTAAAATGCTTGAAAATGCTTATTTTAGCAAAACAGCACGTTTTGAGCTTTTAATCTGCGTTTAACGCGTAAAACGGCATAAAACGACGAATTTTTATTATTCGTTTTTATTAATATTGCACGTCTGTTGAACGATTTTAACGATCTAAAATGCTTGAAAATGCTTATTTTAGCAAAACAGCACGTTTGAGCTAATCTACGTTTTAACGCGTACGCCAGCGCTAAAACGACGAAATTTTTATTATTCGTTTTTATTAATATTGCGTCTATTTGAACGATTTCAGCGATCTAAAATGGCGAAAATGCTTATTTTTAGCAAAACAGCGTTTGAGCTTTAAATCTGCGTTTTTATTTGTAAAACAACATAAAACAACGAATTTTTATTATTCGTTTTATTAATATTGCTTCTATTTGAGCGATTTCAACGATCTAAAATTCTTAAAAAGTAACATTTTAACAAAATAGCACGTTTTGAGCAATCTCGCGTTTCGCTCGTAAAACAACGTAAAAACGATAAATTTTTATTATTCGTTTTTATTAATATTTAGCTTCTATTTGAACTGATGATTTCAACGATCTAAAATGCTTGAAAATACTTATTTTAGCAAAACAGCTGCGTTGCCCGAGCTTTAATCTGCGTTTTAACGCGTAAAGAGCAGCATAAAACGACGAATTTTTATTATTCGTTTTTTATTAATATTGCGTCTGTTGAACAATTTCAACGATCTAAAATGCTTGAAAATGCTTATTTTATGGCAAAACAAGCACGTTTGAAACTTTGTCTACGTTTTGCCGGTAAAACAGCATAAAAACGACAGAAATTTTTTATTATTCGTTTTATTTTTATTGCGTCTATTTGAACAGTTTCAACGATCTAAAATGCGCAGAAAATGCTTTATTTAGCAAAACAGCACGTTGCAGGCTTTTAATCTGCGTTTAACGCGTAAAACAGCATAAAACGACGAAATTTTTATTATTCGTTTTATTAATATTAAACTATTTGAACAATTTCAGCGATCAAAATGCTTAAGAAAATGCTTATTTTAAAACAGCACGATTTGTGCTTTAATCTGCGTTTTAACTCGTAAAACAGCATAAAACGACGAGTACATTATTCGTTTTTATTAATATTGCGTCTGTTGAACGATTTAACGATCTAAATGCTTGAAAATGCTTATTTAGCAAAACAGCGCGTTTGAGCTTTATTCTGCGTTTTAACGCGTAAAACAGCATAAAAACGACGAAATTTTATTATTCGTTTTTGTTTTTATTGCGCGTCTGGCCCAGACGATTTTAAGATCACAAAATGCTTGAAAATGCTTATTTTAGCAGCAAAACAGCACGTTTTTGAGCTTTGTCTGCGTTTTAACGCGTAAAACAGCATAAAAACGGCAATTTCTTATTATTCGTTTTTATTAATATTCTTCTATTTGAACGATTTCAACGATCTAAAATGCTTGAAAATGCTTATTTTTAGCAAAACAGCGTTTTGAGCTTAATCTGCGTTTTAACGCGTAAAACAGCATAAAACGACGAAATTTTTTATTATTCGTTTTTATTAATATTGCGCGTCTATTTGAACGTTTCAACCCATCTAAAATGGCGAAAATGCTAATTTTAGCAAACAGCACGTTTTGAGCTTTTAATCTGCGTTTTAGCGCGTAAAACAGCATAAAACGACAGAGAATTTTTATTCGTTTTTTATTAATATTGCGTCTATTTGAACGATTGCAACGATCTAAAATGCTTGAAAATGCTTATTTTAGCCAAAACAGCAGCACGTTTGAGCTTTAATCTGCGTTTTAACGCGTAAACATAAAAACGACGAAAATTTTATTCGTTTTTTGTTTTTATTGCGTCTATTTGAACGATTTCAACGATCCTAAAAGCTTGAAAATGTATTTTAGCAAAACAGCACGTTTTTGGGCTTAATCTGCGTTTTAACGCATAAAACAGCATAAAACGACGAATTTTTTATTATTCGTTTTTTATTAATATTGCTTCTATTTGAACAGTTCAACGATTTAAAATGCTTGAAAATGCTTATTTTAGCAAAACAGCACGGTTGAGCTTTAATCTGCGTTTTAACGTAAAACAGCATAAAACGACGAAATTTTATTATTCGTTTTTATTAATGTGCGTCTGTTGAACAGTTCAACGATCGTCTTGAAAATGCTTATTTAGCAAAACAGCACGTTTTGAGCTTTATTCTGCGTTTTAACTCGTAAAACAGCATAAAAACGACAGAAATTTTATTATTCGTTTTATTTTTTATTGCGTCTATTTGAACGATTTCAACGATTTAAAATGCTTGAAAATCTTATTTTAGCAAAACACCACGTTGTGAGCTTCAATCTGCGTTTTAACGTAAAACAGCATAAAACGACGAATTTTTTGTGTCGTTTTTATTATCTAGCTGTTTGAAAGACGATTTCAACGATCTAAAATGCTTGAAAATGCTTATTTTAGCAAAACAATTTTGAGCATAATCTGCGTTTAACGCGTAAAACAACATAAAAACGTGAATTTTTTTTATTATTCGTTTTTATTAATATTGCGTCTATTTAGTTGATTCCAACGATCTAAAATGCTTGAAATGCTTATTTTGCCCAGCGACAGCACGTTTTTGAGGCTTTTAATCTGCGTTTGTAAACAACGTAAAACGACCAGAAATTTTTATTATTCGTTTTATTAATATTGCACGAACGGTTCAACGATCTAAAATCTTTATAAATGCTTATTTTAGCAGCACGTTTGAGCACAATCTGCGTTTAACGCGTAAAACAGCATAAAACAGCGAATTTTTATTGTGGTTTTATTATGTGCTTCTATTTTGAACGATTTCAACGATCTAAAATTCTTGAAAATGCTTATTTTAACAAAACAGCACGTTTTGAGCTTTAATCTGCGTTTAACTCGTAAAACAGCATAAAAACGATAAATTGCACATTATTCGTTTTTATTAATATTACTTCTATTTGAACGATTTCAACGATCTAAAATGCTTGAAAATGCTTATTTTAGCAGCAAACAGCACGTTTGAGCTTTAATCTGCGTTTTAACGCGTAAAACAGCAAAACGACAATTTTTTATTATTCGTTTTTTATTAATATTGCGTCTATTTGAACGATTTCAACGATCTAAAATGCTTGAAAGTAAACGTACAGGAAAACACCACGTTGTGAGCTTTAATCACCGTTTTAACGCGTAAAACAGCATAAAACGGCAATTTTTATTATTCGTTTTTATTAATATTGCTTCTATTTGAACGGTTCAACGATCTAAAATGCTTGAAAATGCTTATTTTAGCAAAACAGCACGTTTTGAGCTTTAATCTGCGTTTTTAACGCGTAAACAACATAAAACGACGAATTGCACTTTATTATTCGTTTTTTTATTAATAATGCGTCTATTTGACGTGTCAACGATCACAAATGCTTGAAAATGCTTGTGCAGCAAAACAGCACGTTTTGAGCTTTAATCTGCGTTTTAACGCGTAAAACAACGTAAAACGACGAAATTTTTATTATTCGTTTTTTATTAATATTGCGTCTATTTGAACGATTTCAGCGATCGTCTTGAAAATGCCTTTAGCAAAACAGCGTTTGAGCTTTAATCTGCGTTTTAACGCGTAAAAACAGCATAAAACAACGAATTTTTTATTATTCGTTTTTATTAATATTATGCTTCTATTTGAACAGTTTTAACGATCTAAAATGCTTGAAAATGCTATTTTTAGCAAAACAGCACGTTTTGAGCTTTTAATCTGCGTTTTAACTGGCGTAGGCACGCATAAAACGACGAATTTTTATTATTCGTTTTTAGTAATGTGCGTCTATTTGAACGATTTCAACGATCTAAAATGCTTGAAAATGCTTATTTTAGCAAACAGCACGTTTTGAGCTTTAATCTGCGTTTTAACGTGAAACGGCAAAACGACGAAATTTTTTATTATTCGTTTTATTAATATTTGCGTCTGTTTGAACTGATTTCCCAGCGATCTAAAAATGCTTGAAAATGCTTGTTTTAACAAAACAGCACGTTTTGAGCTTTTAATCTGCGTTTAACGCGTAAACAGCATAAAACAACGAATTTTTATTATTCGTTTTTATTAATATTGCTTTCTATTTGAACGATTTCAACGATCTGGAAATTCTTGAAATGCTTATTTTAACAAAACAGCACGTTTTGAGCTTTGGCTCCTGCGTTTTAACTCGTAAAACAGCATAAAACGATAAATTTTAATTATTCGTTTTTTATTAATATGCTCTATTTGAACGATTTCAACGATCTAAAATGCTTGAAAATGCTATTTTAGCAAAACAGCACGTTTTGAGCTTTAATCTGCGTTTTAACGCGTAAACAGCATAAAACGACGAATTTTTATTATTCGTTTTTATTAATATTGCGTCTAATTGAACGATTTCAGCGATCTAAAAATGCTTGAGAAAATGCTTATTTTAGCAAAACAGCACGTTTTGTTTAATCTGCGTTTTAACGCGTAAAACATATAAAACAACAAAAATTTTATTATTCGTTTTTATTTTTATTGCGTCTATTTGAACGATTTCAGCGATCTACGTCTTGAAAATGCTTATTTTTAGCAAAACAGCACGTTTTGAAGACTTTTAATCTGCGTTTTTAACGCGTAAAGGCAACGCATAAAAACACCGGCAGAATTTTTATTGTGTTTTTATTAATATTGCTTCTATTTGAACGATTTCAACGATCTAAAATGCTTGAAATGCTTATTTTAATAAAACAGCACGTTTTGAGCTTTTAATCTGCGTTTTAACGCGTAAAACAAGCATAAAACGACGATTTTTTTTTATTATTCGTTTTATTAATATTTGGCTTCTATTTGAACGATTTCAACGATCTAAAATGCTTGAAAATGCTTATATTAGCAAAACAGCACGTTTTGAGCTTTAATCTGCGTTTTAACGCGTAAAACAGCATAAAAACGACCAAATTTTTATTGTTCACGTTTTTATTAATATTACGTCTATTTGAACGATTTCAACGATCTAAAAATGCTTGAAAATGCTTATTTTAGCAAAACAGCACGTTTTGAGCTTTTATTCTGCGTTTTAACGCGTAAAACAGCATAAAACGACGAAATTTTTATTATTCGTTTTTTATTTTTTATTTGCACGTCTATTTGAACGATTCCAACGTCTAAATGCTTGAAAATGCTTATTTTAGCAAAACAGCACGTTTTGAGCTTTAATCTGCATTTAATAACGCGTAAAACAGCATAAAAACGACGAATTTTTTTATTATTCGTTTTATTAATATTGCTTTCTATTTGAACGAATTCAGCGATCTAAAATGCTTGAAAATGCTTATTTTAGCAAAACAGCACGTTTGAGCTTAATCTGCGTTTTAACGCGTAAAACAGCATAAAACGACGAATTTTTATTATTCGTTTTTATTAATATTGATTCTATTTGAACGATTTCAGCGATCTAAAATGGCGAAAATACTTATTTTAGCAAAACAGCGTTTGAGCTTTTAATCTGCGTTTTAACGCGTAAAACAGCATAAAAACGGCAATTTTTATTATTCGTTTTATTATGTGCTTCTATTTGAACGATTTCAACGATCTAAAATGCTTGAAAATGCTTATTTTAGCAAAACAGCACGATTTGTGCTTTAATCTGCGTTTAACGCGTAAAACAGCATAAAACGACGAAATTTTTTATTATTCGTTTTTATTAATATTGCGTCTATTTGAACGATTTCAACGATCTAAAATGCTTGAAAATGCTTATTTTTAGCAAAACCAGCACGTTTTGAGGTTTTAATCTGCGTTTTAACGCGCGTAAAACAGCGAAACGACGAATTTTTATTATTCGTTTTCTTAATATTGCTTCTATTTGAACGATTTCAGCGATCACAAAACGCGAAAATGCTTATTTTAGCAAAACAGCACGTTTTTGAGCTTTAATCTGCGTTTTAACGCGTAAAACGGCTGCATAAAAACGACGAAATTTTTATTATTCGTTTTATTAATATTGCTTCTATTTGAACGATTTCAACGATCTAAAATGCTTGAAAATGCTTGTTTTAGCAAAACGGCATTTTGAAGGCACAATCACCGCGTTTTAACGCGTAAAACAGCATAAAACGACGAAATTTTTATTATTCGTTTTTATTAATATTGCTTCTATTTGAACGATTTCAACGATCTAAAATGCTTGAAAATGCTTATTTTGTAAAACAGCACGTTTTTGAGCTTTATTCTGCGTTTAACTCGTAAAACAGCATAAAACGACGAAATTTTTATTTATTCGTTTTATTTTTTGTTGCGCGTCTATTTGAACGATTTCAACTTGATTTAAAATGCTTGAAAATGTATTTTAGCAAAACACCACGTTATGAGCTTTAATCGTTTTAACGCGTAAAGGCAGCATAAAACGACGAATTTTTATTATTCGTTTTTATTAATATTAGCTTCTATTTGAACGATTTCAACGTCTAAAATGCTTGAAAATGCTTATTTTAGCAAAACAGCACGTTTGGAAGCTTTACTAATGCATTTTAACGCGTAAAACAGCATAAACGTTGAAATTTTATTATTTGTTTTTATTAATATTTGCGTCCTGTTTTGGGACGATTTCAGCGATCTAAAATGCTTGAAAATGCTTATTTTAGCAAAACAGCACGTTTTGAGCTTTAATCTGCGTTTTAACGCGTAAAACAGCATAAAAACGGCGAATTTTTTAGTATTCGTTTTTTTGGTAATATTGCTTCTATTTGAACGGTTCAACGTCTAAAATGTTTGGAAATGCTTATTTTAACAAAACAGCACGTTTTGAGCTTTTAATCTGCGTTTTAACTCGTAAAACAACATAAAACGACGGAAATTTTATTATTCGTTTTTTTTAATGTGCGATCTATTTGAACGATTTCAACAATCTAAAATCTTGAAAATGCTTATTTTAGCAAAACAGCACGTTTTGAGCTTTTAATCTGCGTTTTAACGCGTAAAACAACATAAAACGACAATTTTTTATTATTCGTTTTTATTAATATTACTTCTATTTGAACGATTTCAACGATCTAAAATGCTCGAAAATGCTTATTTTAGCAAAACAGCACGTTTTGAGCTTTATTCTGCGTTTTAACGCGTAAACAGCATAAAACGACGAAATTTTATTATTGTTTTTTTTTAATATTGCGTCAAATTTTAACGATTTCAACGATCTAAAATCTTGAAAATGCTTATTTTAGCAAAACAGCACGTTTTGAGCTTTTTTTCTGCGTTTTAACGCGTAAAACACTAAAAACGACGACATTTTATTATTCGTTTTTTTTATTGCGTCATTTGAACGATTTCACGATCTAAAATGCTTGATAATGCTTATTTTAGCAAAACAGCACGTTTTGAGCTTTTTAAACTGCGTTTAACGCGTAAAACAACATAAAACGACAATTTTTATTATTCGTTTTTTTTAATATTGCGTCTATTTGAACGATTTCAACGATCTAAAATGCGAAAATGCTTATTTTAGCAAAACAGCACGTTTTGAGCTTTAATCTGCGTTTTTAAAGCGTAAACAGCATAAAAAAGGCAATTTTTTATTATTCGTTTTTATTAATAGCTTTCTATTTGAACGATTTCAACGTTCTAAAATGCTTGAAAATGCTTATTTAGCAAAAAAGCACGTTTTAGGCTTTTTTTTAACGCGTAAAACATCATAAAAAAGACGAAATTTTTATTATTCGTTTTATTAATATTGCGTCTATTTGAACGATTTCAACGATCTAAAATGCTTGAAAATGCTTATTTTAGCAAAACAGCACGTTTTGAGCTTTAATCTCAATTTAACGCGTAAAACAGCATAAAAATGACAATTTTTATTATTCGTTTTTATTAATTGCTTCTATTTGAACGATTTCAACGTTTAAAATGCTTGAAAATGCTTATTTTAGCAAAACAGCACGTTTTTAGCTTTAATCTGCGTTTTAACGCGTAATACAAAATAAAACGACGAATTTTTTTTTATTCGTTTTTTTAATATTGCTTTTATTTGAACGATTTCAACGATCAAAATGGGGAAAATGCTTATTTGGGAAACAGCACGTTTTTAGTTTAATCTGCGTTTTTAACGCGTAAACAATAAAAAAGACGGGGAATTTTTTTCGTTTTTTTTTAATTGCGTCTATTTGAACGATTTCAACGATCTAAAAGCTTGAAATGCTTATTTGGGAAAACAGCCGTTTTGAGGGTTTTAATCTGCGTTTTAACGCGTAAAACGGCATAAAAACGACGAATTTTTATTATTCGTTTTTATTAATATTCTTCTTTGAACGATTTCAACGATCTAAAATGCTTGAAAATGTTATTTTAGCAAAACAGCCGTTTTGAGCTTTAATCTGCGTTTTAAGCGTAAACAGCATAAAAACGACGAAATTTTTATTATTCGTTTTATTAATATTGCTCTATTTGAACGGGTTCAGCGATCAAAATGCTTGAAAATGCTTATTTTAGCAAAACAGCACGTTTTGAGCTTTAATCGCGTTTTAACGCGTAAAACCATAAAAACGACGAAATTTTTATTATTCGTTTTTTTTAATATTGCGTCTTTGAACGATTTCAACGATCCCAAAAAGCTTTTAAAATGCTTATTTTAAAAACAGCACGTTTGAGCTTTAATCGCGTTTTAACGCGTAAAACAGCATAAAACGACGAATTTTATTATTCGTTTTTTTTTAATATTGCTTTTATTTGAACGATTTCCCCGATCTAAAATGCTTGAAAATGCTTATTTTAGCAAAACAGCCGTTTTGAGCTTTAATCTGCGTTTTAACGCGTAAAACAGCAAAAAAGGCGAAATTTTTTATTATTCGTTTTATTAGCTCTATTTGAACGATTTCAACGATCTAAAATGCTGAAAATGCTTATTTTAGCAAAACAGCACGTTTTGAGGGTTTAATCTGCGTTTTTAAAGCGTAAAACAGCATAAACGACGAATTTTTATTATTCGTTTTTTTTTAATATTGCTTTTATTTGAACGATTTCAACGATCTAAAATGCTTGAAAATCTTATTTTAACAAAACAGCACGTTTTGAGCTTTTTAAACTGCGTTTTTAAATCGTAAAACCATAAATTTATAAATTTTTTTTTATTCGTTTTTTTTTAATAATTAAATTCTATTTGAACATTTCAACGATCTAAAATGCTTGAAAATGCTTATTTTTTAAAAAAACAGCACGTTTTTTAGGGTTTAAACTGCCTTTTTAAAGCGTAAACAACATAAAAAAAGACGAAATTTTTTAAATTTTTCGTTTTTATTAATAATTTTGGGGTCCCAATTGAACGATTTCAACGATCAAAATCGAAAAAGCTTATTTTTAAACAAAACAGCACGTTTTTTACTTTTTAAACTGCGTTTTAACGCGTAAAACCCCTAAAAACGGAAAAATTTTTTTTATTCGTTTTTATTTTTATTGCGTCCCATTTGAACAAATTTTAACACAAAAAAGCTTGAAAAACATTTTAGCAAAACAGCACGTTTTTAGCTTTTAATCTGCGTTTTAACGCGTAAAAAAGGGATAAAAAAGACGAAATTTTTTTTTATTCGTTTTTTTTTAAAATTGCTTCTATTTGAACGATTTCAACGATCTAAAAAAGCTTAAAAAATGCTTATTTTAGCAAAACAGCCCTTTTTTAGCTTTTTAAACTGCGTTTTAACGCGTAAAAAAAGCATAAAACGACGGTTTTTTATTATTCGTTTTTTTTTAATATTGCTTCTATTTGAACATTTCAACGTCTAAAATGCTTGAAAATGTTTTATTAGCAAAACAGCCCCGTTTTTTAGCTTTAATCTGCGTTTTAACGCGGGAAAACAGCATAAAACGGCGAAATTTTTTTGTTCGTTTTTTTTTTAATATTTCGTCTTTTGAACGATTTCAACGATCTAAAATGCTTGGGAAAAAGCTTATTTTAGCAAAACAGCACGTTTTTAGGGTTTTTTTCTGCGTTTTTTAACCCTAAAACAACAAAAAAAGACGAAATTTTATTATTCGTTTTTTTTTTTTTTTATTGCGTCTTTTGAACGTTCAACGATCTAAAATGTTTAAAATGCTTATTTTAGCAAAAACAGCCCTTTTGAGCTTTAATCTTTCGTTTTTTTAAAGCGTAAAAACCCGCATAAAAAAATTTTTTTTTTTTCGTTTTTTTATTTGCTTATATTTGAACGAAATTTAACGATCTAAAAAAGCTTGAAAATGCTTATTTTAGCCCAAAAAAGCACGTTTTTACTTTTTAAACTGCGTTTTTTAAGCGTAAAACAACATAAAACGACGAATTTTTATTAATTTTTGGTTTTTGATTCTATTTGAACGATTTCAACGATTTAAAAAGCTTGAAAATGCTTATTTTTTGCCAGCACGTTTTTTTGGGTTTTTAAACTGCGTTTTAACGCGTAAAAAAAGCAAAAAAGACGGGGAATTTTTTTTTTATTCGTTTTTTTTAATATTGCTTTTATTTGAACGGGGTTTCAACGATCTAAAATGCTTGAAAATGCTTTTTTTTTAGCAAAAAAGCCCTTTTGGGGTTTTAAAAACGCCCTTTTAAGCGTAAAACAGCATAAAACGACGAAATTTTTTTTTTGTTTTTTTTAAAAAATTGCTTTTATTTGAACGATTTCAACGATCTAAAAGCTTGAAAATGCTTATTTTAGCAAAACAGCGTTTTGAGGGGGTTTAAACTGCGTTTTAACGCGTAAAAAAGCATAAAACGGCAAATTTTTTTATTCGTTTTTTTTTTAAAATTGCCTATTTGAACGATTTCCCAACCCATCTAAAACGGAAAAAGCTTATTTTAGCAAAACAGCACGTTTTTAGCTTTTTAAACTGCCGGGGTTTTTAAAGCGTAAAAAAGGGGCCCAAAATTTTTATTATTCGTTTTTTTTAATATTGCTTCTATTTGAACGATTTCAACGATCTAAAATGCTTGAAAATGCTTATTTTAGCAAAACAGCACGTTTTGAGTTTTAATCTGCGTTTTAACGCGTAAACAGCATAAAAACGGCGAATTTTTATTATTCGTTTTTATTAATATTGCTTCTATTTGAACGATTTCAACGATCTAAAATGTTTGGAAATGCTTTTATTTTAACAAAACAGCACGTTTTGAGCTTTAATCTGCGTTTAACTAGTAAAACAGCATAAAAACGACGAAATTTTTATTATTCGTTTTTTATTAATATTGCGTCTATTTGAACGATTTCAACGATCTAAAATGCTTGAAATGTTATTTTAGCAAAACAGCACGTTTTGAGTTTTAATCTGCGTTTTAACGCGTAAACAGCATAAAAAACGACGAATTTTTTTTATTATTCGTTTTTATTAATATTGCTTCTATTTGAACGATTTCAACGATCTAAATGCTTGAAAATGCTTATTTTGTGCAAAACAGCACGATTTGAGCTTAATCTGCGTTTTAACGCGTAAAACAGCATAAAAACGACGAAATTTTATTATCTGCTTTTATTAATATTGCGTCTATTTTGAAACGATTTCAACGATCTAAAAATGCTTGAAAAATGCTTATTTTAGCAAAACAGCACGTTTTGAGCTTTATTCTGCGTTTTAACGCGTAAAACAGCATAAAAACGACGAAATTTTTATTATTCGTTTTATTTTTATTGCGTCTATTTGAACGATTTCGACGATCTAAAATGCTTGAAAATGCTTATTTTAGCAAAACAGCACGTTTTGAGTTTTTAATCTGCGTTTAACGCGTAAAACAGCACATAAAAACGACGAATTTTTTATTATTCGTTTTTATCAATATTGCTTCTATTTGAACGATTTCAAATGATTCTAAAATGCTTCCGAAAATGCTAATTTTAGCAAAACAGCACGTTTTGAGCTTTATTCTGCGTTTTAACGCGTAAAACAGCATAAAAAACGACGAAATTTTTATTATTCGTTTTATTAATATTGCGTCTATTTGAACGATTTCAACGATCTAAAATGCTTGAAAATGCTTATTTTAGCAAAACAGCACGTTTTGAGCTTTTATTCTGCGTTTTAACGCGTAAAACAGCATAAAAAAACGTGACGACATTTTGTATTATTCCGTTTTTATTTTATTGCGTCTTTTAACGATTTCAACGATCTAAAATGCTTGATATCGCTTATTTTAGCAAAACAGCACGTTTTGAGCTTTAATCTGCGTTTTACCCGCGTAAAACAGCATAAAAAACGACGAATTTTTTATTATTCGTTTTTTATTAATATTGCGTCTATTTGAACGATTTCAACGATCTAAAATGCTTGGAAAATGCTTATTTTAGCAAAACAGCACGTTTTGAGCTTTAATCTGCGTTTTAACGCGTAAAACAGCATAAAAACGACGAATTTTTAATATCTGTTTTTATTAATATTGCTTCTATTTGAACGATTTCAACGTTCTAAAATGCTTGAAAATGCTTTATTTGGCAAAACAGCACGTTTTGAGCTTTATTCCCTGCTTTTAACGCGTAAAACATCATAAAACGACGAAATTTTTATTATTCGTTTTTATTAATATTGCGTCTATTTGAACGATTTCAACGATCTAAAAATGCTTGAAATGCTTATTTTAGCAAAACAGCACAGTT
This sequence comes from Dalotia coriaria, assembly GCF_025399875.1. Classification (NCBI taxonomy): domain Eukaryota; kingdom Metazoa; phylum Arthropoda; class Insecta; order Coleoptera; family Staphylinidae; genus Dalotia; species Dalotia coriaria. The sequence goes on from NW_027045785.1 coordinate 13,924, forward strand.
TTGAGCTTTATTCTGCGTTTAACGCGTAAACAGCATAAAAACGACGAAATTTTTATTATTCGTTTTTATTAATATTGGCGCCCATTTGCCCGATTTTAAATTCATTCAAAATGCTTGAAAATGCTTATTTTAGCAAAAACAGCACGTTTTGAGTTTATTCTGCGTTTAACGCGTAAAACAGCATAAAAACGACGATATTTTATTATTCGTTTTTATTTTATTGCGTCTATTTGAACGATTTCAACGATCTAAAATTTGATAATGCTTATTTTAGCAAAACAGCACGTTTTGAGTTTTAATCTGCGTTTTAACGCGTAAACAGCATAAAACGACGAATTTTTATTATCTGTTTTTATTAATATTGCGTCTATTTGAACGATTTCAACGATCTAAAAAATGCTTGAAAATGCTTATTTTAGCAAAACAGCACGTTTTGAGCTTTAATCTGCGTTTAACGCGTAAACAGCATAAAAAACGACGAATTTTTTGTATTATCTGTTTTTATTAATATTGTTTATTTGAACGATTTCAACGTTCTAAAATGCTTGAAAATGCTTATTTTAGCAAAACAGCACGTTTTGAGCTTTATTCTGCTTTTAACGCGTAAACATCATAAAACGACGAAATTTTTATTATTCGTTTTTATTAATATTGCGTCTATTTGAAACGATTTCAACGATCTAAAATGCTTGAAAATGCTTATTTTAGCAAACGTTAATGTTTTGAGCTTTAATCTGCAATTTAACGCGTAAACAGCATAAAAATGACGAATTTTTATTATTCGTTTTATTAATATTGCTTCTATTTGAACGATTTCCAACGATTTAAATGCTTGAAAATGCTTATTTTAGCAAAACAGCATAAAAACGACGAATTTTTTATTATTCGTTTTCATTAATATTGCTTCTATTTGAACGATTTCAACGATCTAAAATGCTTGAAAATGCTTATTTTAGCAAAAAGCACGTTTTGGCAATCTGCGTTTTAACGCGTAAACCAAAAAAGACGAAATTTTTTTTTCGTTTTTATTAATTTGGGGTCTTTGAACATTTCAACGATCTAAAATGCGAAAACATTATTTTAGCAAAAACAGCACGTTTTTAGCTTTATTCTGCGTTTTAACGCGTAAAACCATAAAAAAGACAAATTTTTTTATTCGTTTTATTTTTTATTGCGTCTATTTGAACGTTTCAACGATCTAAAATGCGAAAATGCTTATTTTGCAAAACAGCCCGGGGGCTTTTTAATCTGCGTTTTGCCTAAAACGGGATAAAACGACGAAAATTTTTTTTTCGTTTTTATTTATTCTTTATTTGAACGATTTCAACGATCTAAAATGCTTGAAAATGCTTATTTTAGCCAGCCGGGGCTTTAATCGCGTTTAACGCGAAAAAAGCATAAAACGACGAATTTTTTTTTTATTCGTTTTTTTAATATTCGTCTATTTGAACGATTTCAACGTCTAAAATGCTTGAAAATCTTATTTTAGCAAAACAGCACGTTTGACTTTTCGCGTTTTCGTAAAACAGCATAAAACGGGGGGAATTTTTTTTTTAAAAAAAGCTTCTTTTGAACGTTTCCGATCTAAAAAGTTTGGAAATGTTTTTTAACAAAACAGCCGTTTTTAGCTTTTTCTGCGTTTTCTCGTAAAACGCATAAAACGCAAATTTTTTATTCGTTTTTTTTAAAAAATTCTCTATTTAACGATTTCACGATCTAAAATGCTTGAAAATGCTTATTTTAAAAAAACAGCCCTTTTTACTTTTTAAACTGCGTTTTAACGCGTAAAACACATAAAACGCGAATTTTTTATTATTCGTTTTTTTTTAATTTGCTTCTATTTGAACGTTTCACGATCAAAATGCTTGAAAATGCATTTTAGCAAAACAGCACGATTTGAGCTTTTCTGCGTTTTTAACGCGTAAAACAGCATAAAAAAGACGAAATTTTTTTTATTCGTTTTTTTTTTTAATTTGCGTCTTTTGAACGATTTCAACGATCTAAAATGCTTGTCTTATTTTAGCAAAACAGCCTTTTGAGCTTTTTTTTCGTTTAACGCGTAAAACGCATAAAACGCGAAATTTTTTATTCGTTTTTTATTTTTATTTTCGTCTTTGAACGTTTCGACGATTTGGGGAAAATGCTTATTTTAGCAAAACAGCACGTTTTGAGCTTTAATCTGCGTTTTTAAAGCGTAAAACACATAAAACGACGAATTTTTTTTATTCGTTTTTATCAATATTGCTTCTATTTTAACGATTTCAACGATCTAAAATGCCGAAAAAGCTAATTTTAGCAAAACAGCCGTTTTAGCTTTATTCCGTTTAACGCGTAAAACATAAAACGCGGGTTTTTTTTTGGTTTTTATTAATATTGCGTCTATTTGAACGATTTCAACGATCTAAAATGGAAAAACTTATTTTAGCAAAACAGCACGTTTTAGCTTTATTCTGCGTTTTTTAACCCTAAAACGCTAAAACGACGACATTTTTTATTTTTCGTTTTTTTTTTTTGGGGCTTTTGAACATTTAACGTCTTGTTGAAATGTTAAGCAAAACAGCACGTTTTGGCAATTCGTTTTACCGTAAAAAAACATAAAACGGAAATTTTTATTATTCGTTTTTAAATTGCGTCTATTTGAACGATTTCAACGATTTAAAAAGCTTGAAAATCTTATTTTTGGGAAAACGGGCCCTTTTTTAGCAATCTCGTTTTAACGCGTAAAACAGCATAAAACGACGGGTTTTTTAAAATTCGTTTTTTTTTAAAAGCTTCTATTTAACGATTTCAACGTTCAAAATGCGTCTTATTTTAGCAAAAAAAAACACGTTTTGGGCTTTTATTCTGCTTTTAACGCGTAAAACATCATAAAAACGACGAAATTTTTTTTATTCGTTTTATTAATTGTCTATTTGAACGATTTCAACGATCAAAAACTTTAAAAAGCTTATTTTACAAAACAGCCTTTTTAGCTTTATTCTGCGTTTTTAACTAAAACACAAAAAAGACAAATTTTTTTTTATTCGTTTTTATTTATTGCGTTTTTGAACGATTTCCGATTAAAAAGCTTGAAAATCTTATTTTAGCCAGCCGTTTTGAGCTTTATTCTGCGTTTTTAAAGCGTAAAACATAAAACGCGACATTTTTATTATTCGTTTTTTTTTTTTATTCGTCTTTTTGAACGATTTCAACGATCTAAAATTCTTTATAATGCTTATTTTAGCAAAACAGCCGTTTTTTAGCTTTAATCCCCGTTTTTTCGCGTAAAACACATAAAAAAAGACAATTTTTTATTCGTTTTTTTAATTTGCGTCTTTTGAAAATTCAACGATCTAAAATGTTGAAAACATTTTTGCAAAACGCCGTTTTGGGAATCTGCGTTTTAACCCTAAAAAAACAAAAAAAGACGAAATTTTTTTTTTTTTCGTTTTTTTTTAATATTCTTCTATTTGAACGTTTCAACGTTCTAAAAAGGGAAAAACTTATTTTACAAAACAGCCCTTTTGAGCTTTATTCTCTTTTAACGCGTAAAACATCATAAAAAAGCAAATTTTATTATTCGTTTTTTTTAATTTGCTCTTTTGAACGATTTCAACGATCTAAAATGCTTGAAAAAGCTTATTTTAGCAAAACAGCCCTTTGAGCTTTAATCTGCAATTTAACGCGTAAACAGCATAAAAAAGGAATTTTTTTTTAAAAGTTTTTTTAATGCTTCATTTGAAAGATTTCAACGATTTTGCGAAAACTTTTTTAGCAAAAACAGCATAAAACGACGTTTTTTTTTCGTTTTTTATTAATATTTCTTCTTTTGAACGATTTCAACGATCTTGCGAAAAAATTTTTTTTAGCAAAACACCACGTTTGAGCTTTAATCTGCGTTTTCCGTAAACAGCATAAAACGGCAAAAAATTTTTTTATTCGTTTTTTTTAATTGCGTCTTTTGCGATTTCAACGATCTAAAACTGCGAAAATCTTTTTTGCAAAACAGCCGTTTTGAGCTTTAATCTTTTTAACGCCTAAAACGCATAAAACGGGGAATTTTTATTATTGATTAATATTGCTTCTTTTGAACGATTTCAACGATCAAAAAGCTTGAAAATGCTTTTTTAACAAAAAAGCACGTTTTTAGCTTTAATCTGCGTTTTAACGCGTAAAACAGCATAAAACGACAGGGAATTTTATTATTCGTTTTTATTAATGGCCGCACGTCTATTTGAACGTTTCAACGATCTAAAATGCTTGAAATGCTTATTTTAGCCGCAAAACAGCACGTTTTGAGCTTTATTCTGCGTTTTAACGCGTAAAACAGCGCCTCTAAAACGACAGAATTTTTTATTATTTTTATTTTTATTGCGTCTATTATTTGGGCGATTTCGACGATCCTAAAATGCTTGAAAATACTTATTTTAGCAAAACAGCACGTTTTGAGCTTTTAAATCTGCGTTTTAACGCGTAAACAGCAGCAAAACGACGAATTTTTTATTATTCGTTTTTATCAATATTGCTTCTATTTGAACAGTTTCAACTTGATCTAAAATGCTCCGAAATGCTTATTTTGCTAAAAAGGAAACAGCTACGTTTTGGGCTTTATTCTGCGTTTTAACGCGTAAAACAGCATAAAACGACGAAATTTTTATTATTCGTTTTTTTACTATTAATATTGCGTCCTATTTGAACGATTTCAACGATCTAAAATGCTTGAAAATGCTTATTTTAGCAAAACAGCACGTTTTGAGCTTTATTCTGCGTTTTAACGCGTAAAACAGCTTATAAAGCGACGACATTTTTATTATTCGTTTTTATTTTTATTGCGTCTATTTGAACGGTTTCAACGATCTAAAATTAGCGGTAATGCTTATTTTTAGCAGCAAAACAGCACGTTTGAGCTTTAATCTGCGTTTTAACGCGTAAAACAGCATAAAACGACGAATTTACATTATTCGTTTTTTTATTAATATTGCGTCTATTTGAACGATTTCAACGATCTACCGATGCTTGAAAATACTTATTTTGCAGCAAAACAGCACGTTTTGAGCTTTTAATCTGCGTTTAACGCGTAAAACGCTTATAAAACGACGAATTTTTTATTATTCGTTTTTATTAATATTGCTTCTATTTGAATTGATTTCAACGTTCTAAAATGCTTGAAAATGCTTATTTTAGCAAAACAGCACGTTTTGAGCTTTATTCTGCTTTTAACGCGTGAAACATCGCCAAAACGACAAAATTTTTATTATTATTCGTTTTATTAATATTGCGTCCTATTTGAACGATTTCAACGATCTACGTCTTGAAATGCTTATTTTAGCAAAACAGCACGTTTTGAGCTTTAATCTGCAATTTAACGCGTAAAACAGCATACAAAATGACGAAGATTTTTATTATTCGTTTTATTAATATTGCTTCTATTTAGCGAACAGTTTCCAACGATTTAAAATGCTTGAAAATGCTTATTTTATGCTTAAAACAGCGTTTGAGCTTTAATTTTAGATTTTTTAACGCGTAATACAGCATAAAACGACAGTTTTATTATTCGTTTTATTAATATTTAGCTATTTGAACGATTTCAGCTTGATCTAAAATGGCGAAAATGCTTATTTTGTAGCAAAACAGCACGTTTGAGCTTTTAATCTGCGTTTTAACGCGTAAAACAGCATAAAACGACGGAATTTTATTATTCGTTTTATTAATATTGCGCGTCTATTTGAACGGTTTCAGCGATCTAAACTGCTTGAAAATGCTTGTTGCAGCAAAACAGCACGTTTGAGGCTTTAATCTGCATTTAACGCGTAAAACAGCATAAAAATGAGCAGATTTTTTTATTATTCGTTTTTTTATTATGTAGCCTATATTTGAACGATTTCAACGATTTAAAATGCTGCTTGAAATGCTTGGTACACGCCAAAACAGCGCGTTTTGAAGGCTTTAATTTGCGTTTTAACGCGTAATACAGCATAAAACGACGAATTTTTTTTATTATTTGTTTTATTAATATTGCTTCTATTTGAACGATTTCAACGATCTAAAATGCTTGAAATGCTTATTTTAGCAGCAAAACAGCGCGTTTTGAGCTTTTAATCCTGCGTTTTAACGCGTAAAACAACATAAAACGGTAAAGAAATTTTTTATTATTCGTTTTTATTAATATTGCGTCTATTTGAACGATTTCAACGATCGGCTGCTTGAAAATGCTTATTTTGAAACAGCACGTTTGAGCTTTAATCTGCGTTTTTAACGCCTAAAACAGCATAAAAAGGCGGCAGATTTTTTTTTTATTATTCGTTTTTTATTAATATTGCTTCTATTTAGCGGAACGATTTCAACGATCTAAAATGGCGAAAATGCTTATTTTAACAAAACAGCGTTTTGAGCTTTAATCTGCGTTTTAACTCGTAAAACAGCATAAAAACGATAAATTTTTATTATTCGTTTTTATTAATATTACTTCTATTTGAACGATTTCCAACGATCTAAAATGCTTGAAAATGCTTATTTTAGCAAAACAGCACGTTTGAGCTTTTAATCTGCGTTTTAACGCGTAAAACAGCATAAAACGTGAATTTTTTTTATTATTTGTTTTTAGTAATATTGCGTCTATTTGAACGATTTCAGCTTGATCTAAAATGCTTAAGAAAATGCTTATTTTTAGCAAAACAGCACGTTTTGAGCTTTAATCTGCGTTTTTAACGCTAAAACATAAAACGACGAAATTTTTGTTATTCGTTTTATTTTTGTGCATCTGGCGAACTGATTTCAACGATCTAAAATGCTTGAAGTAAGCATTTTAGCAAAACAGCACGTTTGAGCTTTTAATGCGTTTAACGCCTAAAACAGCATAAAACGACGAAATTTTTTATTATTGATTTTTATTAATGGTAGCTTCTATTTGAACGATTTCAGCGATCTAAAATGCTTGAAAATGCTTATTTTAGCAAAACAGCACGTTTTTGAGCTTTAATCTACGTTTTAGCAGCGTAAAACAGCATAAAACGACGAATTTTTTATTATTCGTTTTATTAATATTGCGATCTATTTGAAGACGATTTCAACGATCTAAAATGCTTGAAAATGCTTATTTTAGCAAAACAGCACGTTTTAGCGGAGCTTTTATTCTGCGTTTTAACACGTAAAACGAAAAGCATAAAACGAATTTTTTATTATTCGTTTTTTATTAATATTGCGTCTATTTGAACGATTTCAGCGATCCTAAAATGCTTGAAAATGCTTATTTTAGCAAAACAGCGCGATTTTGAAGGCTTTAATCTGCGTTTTAACGCGTAAAACAGCATAAAAACGACGAAATTTTTGTTATTCGTTTTTTTTAATATTGCTTCTATTTGAACGATTTCAACGATCTCCGTCGCGAAAATGCTTATTTTAGCAAAACAGCACGTTTTGGCAGGCTTTGTCCTGCGTTTTAACGCGTAAAACAGCATAAAACGACGAATTTTTATTATTCGTTTTATTAATAATGCGTCTATTTGAACGATTTCAATGATCTAAAATGCTTGAAAATGCTTAGTTTAGCAAAACAAAACGTTTTGAGCTTTATTCTGCGTTTTAACGCGTAAAACAGCATAAAAGAAACGACAGGAAATTTTTATTATTTGTTTTTTTATTTTTATTGCGCGTCTATTTTGAACGATTTTCAACGATCTAAAGCGAAAATGCTTATTTTAGCAAAACAGCACGTTTGAGCTTTATCGGCGTTTTAACGCGTAAAACAGCATAAAACGACGAATTTTTTATTGTCGTTTTACATTATGTGCTTCTATTTGAACGATTTCAACGATAAAATGCTTGAAAATGCTTATTTTAGCAAAAGGCACGTTTGAGCTTTAAATCTGCGTTTTAACGCGTAAAACAGCATAAAACGGCGAATTTTTATTATTCGTTTTATTAATATTGCTTCTATTTGAACGATTTCAACGATCTACAAAATGTTTTGAAAATGCTTATTTTACTTGTAGCGAAACAGCGTTTTAGCAGGCTTTTATTCTGCGTTTTAACGCGTAAGAGCAACATAAAACGGCAGAAATTTTTATTATTCGTTTTTATTTTATTTGCGTCTATTTGAACGATTTCAACGATCTAAAGCTTGCCAGAAATGCTTATTTTATAGAAACAGCACGTTTTGAGCTTTGTCTGCATTTTAGCATTTGTAAAATAGCATAAAACGACGAATTTTTATTATACGTTTTTTATTAATGTGGCTTCTGTTGAACGATTTCAGCGATCTAAAATGCTTGAAATGCTTATTTTAGCAAAACAACGTTTTGAGCTTTAATCTGCGTTTTAGCGCGTAAAACAGCATAAAAACGACGAATTTTTTTATTATTCGTTTTTTGGTAATATTGCTTCTATTTGAACGATTTCCAGCGATCTAAAATGATTGAAAATGCTTATTTTAGCAAAGAAACGGCACGTTTTGAGCTTTAATCTGCGTTTTAACGCGTAAAACAGCATAAAACGACGAATTTTTATTATTCGTTTTTATTAATATTGCGTCTATTTGAACGATTTCAACGAATCACCAAAATGCTTAAAAGAAAATGCTTATTTAGCAAAGGCAAAGCACGTTTTGAGCTTTTGAAAATCTGCGTTTTAACGCCAAAACAGCATAAAAACGGCAAATTTTTTATTATTCGTTTTTTATTAATGTGCCTCTATTTGAACGATTTCAACGATCTAAAATAGCGAAAATGCTTATTTTAGCAAAACAGCACGTTTGAGCTTTAATCTGCGTTTTAGCGTAAAACAGCATAAAACGACGAATTTTTATTATTCGATTTTTATTAATATTGCGTCTATTTAGACGATTTCAACGATCTAAAATAGCGAAAAATGCTTATTTTAGCAAAACAGCGTTTTGAGCTTTAATCTGCGTTTTAACGCGTAAACGCTTATAAAACGGCAATTTTATTATTCGTTTTTATTAATATTAGCTATTTGAACGATTTCAACGATCTGGAAATGCTTTAGAAAATGCTTATTTTAGCAAAACAGCACGTTTTGAGCTATATTCTGCGGTTTTTAACGCGTAAAACAACACTTAAACGACGTTTTTTGTATTCGTTTTTATTAATATGCGTCTATTTGAACGATTTCCAGCTTGATCTAAAATGCTTGAAAATGCTTATTTTAGCAAAACAGCACGTTTTCCAGGCTTTAATCTGCGTTTAGCGCGTAAAACAACATAAAACGACGAAATTTTTATTATTCGTTTTTTTAATATTGCTTCTATTTGAACGATTTCAACGATCTAAAATGCTTGAAAATACTTATTTTAGCAAAACAGCACGTTTTGAAGCTTTAATCTGCGTTTTAACGCGTAAAACGCTTATACAAAACGACGGTACATTATTCGTTTTTATTAATATTGCATCTATTTGACGATTTCAACGATCTAAAATGCTTGAAAATGCTTATTTTAGCAAAACAGCACGTTTTGAGCTTTTATTCTGCGTTTAACGCGTAAAACAGCATAAAAACGGCAAAATTTTATTATTTGTTTTTACAATTTTTTTTTACATTGCGTCACCAATTTGGAACGGTTTCCAGCGATCCCCGCAAAATGCGCTTAGCGTGCTTATTTTAGCAAAACAGCATGATTCGAGCTTTTAATCTGCGTTTAACGCGTAAAACATCATAAAACGGCAAAATTTTTATTATTCGTTTTTATTAATATTGCGATATTTGAACGGTTTCAGCGATCTAAAATGGCGAAAATGCTTATTTTTAGCAAAACAGCACGTTTGAAGGCTTTTGTTGCGTATTAACGCGTAAAACAGCATAAAACGACAAAATTTTATTATTCGTTTTTTATTTTAGTAACGTCTATTTGAACGATTTCAACGATCTAAAATGCTTGAAAAGTACTTATTTTATAAAACAGCACGTTTTGGAGGCTTTTTAATCACGTTTAACGCGTAAAAACAGCATAAAACGACGAATTTACGCAGTAATATTGCGTCTATTTGAAAGAACGATTTCAACGATCTAAAATGCTTGAAAATGCTTACATTTTAGCCGAAACAGCACGTTTGAGCTTTTAATGCGTTTTAACGCGTAAAACAGCATAAAACGACGAATTTTATTATTCGTTTTTATTAATATTGCTTCTATTTTGAACGATTCAGCGATCTAAAATGCTTGAAATGTACATTTTAGCAAAACAGCGCGTTTTGAGCTTTAATCTGAAGTTTTAACGCGTAAAACAGCATAAAAACGGCAGATTTTTATTATTTCCGTTTTGGCCGTATTGCGTCTATTTGAACGATTTTCAGCGGCTTGATCTAAAAATTAGCGAAAATGCTTATTTTATAGAAACGGCACGTTTTGAGCTTTAATCTGCGTTTTTAACGCGTAAAACAGCATAAAACGACACAGATTTTTATTATTCGTTTTTATTAATAGTAGCTTCTAATTTTGAGACGATTTTCCAAAGCAGTCTAAAATGCTTGAAAATGCTTATTTTGGCAAACGAAGCGTTTGAGCTTTTAATCTGCGTTTAACGCGTAAAACCTTATAAAACGACAGAAATTTTTTATTATTCACGTTTTTTATTAATGTGCGTCTATTTGAACGATTTTCAACGATCTAAAATTCTTGAAAATGCTTATTTTAGCAAAACAGCACGTTTGAGGAGCTTTAATCTGCGTTTTAACGTAAAGGCAGCATAAAACGACGAATTTTTATTATTCGTTTTTTAGTAATGTGCTTCTATTTGATCGATTTCCAGCGATCTAAAATGTTTGAAAATGCTTATTTTAACAAAACAGCATTTGAGCTTTAATCTACGTTTTAAACTCGTAAAACAGCATACAAAACGACGAAATTTTTATTATTGTTTTATTAAATATGCGTCTATTTGAACGAGATTTCAACGATCTAAAATGGTTGAAAATGCTTGTACTATATAAAACAGCACGTTTGAGCTTTTATTCTGCGTTTTAACGCGTAAAACAACATAAAACGAGCATTTTATTATTCGTTTTTTTTGTTAAATCTATTTAGTGAGCGATTTCAACGATCTAAAAATGCTTGAAAATGCTTATTTTAGCAAAACAGCACGTTTTGAGGCGCAGTCTACGTTTTAACGCGTAAAGAGCATAAAAATGACGAATTTTTCTTATTCGTTTTATTAATATTGCTTCTATTTAAACGATTTCCAACGATCTAAAATGCTTGAAAGTACTTGCGCAGCAATACAGCACGTTTGAGCTTTAATCTGCGTTTTAACGCGTAAACAGCATAAAAACGACGAAATTTTTATTATTCGTTTTTAATATTTGCGTCTATTTGAACGATTTCAACGATATAAAATGCTTGAAATGCTTATTTTAGCAAAACAACAGCACGTTTGAGCTTTATTCGCCGCGTTTTATCGCGTAAAACAACATAAAACGACAGAAATTTTATTATTCGTTTTTTTTATTTTTATTGCGTCCTGTTGAACAGTTTCAGCGATCTAAAATATAGCGAAAATGCTTATTTTAGCAAAACAGCGCGTTTTGAGCTTTGTCTGCGTTTTAACGCCTAAAACAGCAGCATAAAACGACTGAAATTTTATTATTTCGTTTTTATTAATATTTGCTTCTATTTGAACGTTTCAACGATCTAAAATGCTTTGAAAATGCTTATTTTAGCAAACAGCACGTTTGAGAGCTTTTAATCTGCGTTTTTAACGCGTAAAAGCAACATAAAACGACGAAATTTTTATTATTCGTTTTTTTTTTTTATTAATATTGCTTCCTGTTGAACGTTTCAACGATCTAAAATGCATGAAAATACTTATATTAGCAAAACAGCGTTTTGAGAAAACTTTAATCTGCGTTTTAACGCGTAAAAAATAGCTTATAAAACGACGAATTTTTTTATTATTCGTTTTTATTAATGTACGTCTATTCGAACGATTTCAACGATCTAAAATGCTTGAAAATTAGCTTATTTTAGTAAAACGGCACGTTTTGAGCTTTATTCTGCACGTTTTAACGCGTAAAACAACATAAAACGACGAATTTTATTATTCGTTTTATTAATATTGCGCACGTCTATTTGGGCGATTTCAACGATCTAAAATGCATGAAAATGCTTATTTGACAAACAGCGTTTGAGCTTTTAATCTGCGTTTTAACGCGTAAAACAGCATAAAACGACGAATTTTTTTTATTGAAATTTCGTTTTTTATTAGTAGTACGTCTATTTGAACGTGATTTCAACGATCTAAAATGCCCGAAAATGCTTATTTTGAAACAGCGCGATTTTTTGAGCTTTATTCACCGCGTTTAACGCGTAAAACAGCATAAAACGACGAAATTTTATTATTCGTTTTTATTTTTATTTGCGTCTATTTGAACGATTTCAACGATCACGATGCTTGAAAATGCTTATTTTAGCAAAACAGCACGTTTTGAGCTTTATTCTGCGTTTAACGTAAAATAGCATAAAAACGACGAAATTTTTATTATTTCGTTTTTATTTTTTATTGCGTCTATTTGAGCGATTTCAGCGATCTAAAATAGCGAAAATGCTTATTTTAGCAAAACAGCAGCACGTTTGAGCTTTAATCACGAAGGTTTTAACGCGTAAAACAGCGCCAAAACGACGAATTTTTTTGTATTCGTTTTTTTATTAATATTGCTTCTATTTGAACGATTTCCAACGTCTAAAATGCTTGAAAATGCTTATTTTTAGCAAAACAGCACGTTTTTGAGCTTTAATCTGCGTTTTAACGCGGCCAAACAGCATAAAACGACGGGAATTTTTATTATTCGTTTTATTAATATTGCGTCTATTTGAACGATTTCAGCGATCTAAAATGCTTGAAAATGCTTATTTTAGCGCTTAAAGGCACGTTTTAGGGAGGCTTTTAATCTGCGTTTTTAACGCGGCGAAACAGCATAAAACGACGAATTTTTTATTATTCGTTTTTTTTTTATTAATATTGAAAGCCTATTTGAACGATTTCAACGATCACAAAATGTTTGAGAAATGCTTATTTTAACAAAACAGCGCGTTTGAGCTTTTAATCTGCGTTTAACTCGTAAAACAGCATAAAACGACGAAATTTTTATTATTCGTTTTTATTAATATTGCGTCTATTTAAACGATTTCAACGATCTAAAATGCTTGAAAATGCTTATTTTAGCAAAACAGCACGTTTGAGCTTTTATTCCTGCGTTTTAACGCGTAAAACAGCATAAAACGACGATATTTTTATTATTCACGTTTTTATTTTTGTGCGTCGGCGGAACGATTTCAAGATCCTACAAATGCTTGAAAATGCTTATTTTAGCAAAACAGCACGTTTTGAGCTTTAATCTGCGTTTAACGCGTAAACAGCATAAAACGACGAATTTTTATTATTCGTTTTTTGGTAATGTGCTTCTATTTGAACGATTTCAACGATCTAAAAATGCTTGAAAATACTTATTTTTCTTAGCAAAACAGCACGTTTTGAGCTTTTAATCTGCGTTTTAGCGCCCTAAAAGCAGCATAAAACGGCAAGGAATTTTTTTATTGCGTCGTTTTTGTAATGCTTCTATTTGAACGATTTCAGCGATATAAAATGCTTGAAATGCTTATTTTAGCAAAACAGCACGTTTTGGAAGGCTTTTATTCTGCGTTTTATCGCGTAAAACAGCATAAAACGACGAAAATTTTTATTATTCGTTTTTTATTATATTGCGTCTATTTGAACGTGATTTCAACGATCAAAAATGCGAAAATGCTTATTTTAGCAAAACAGCGCGTTTGAGCTTTATTCTGCGTTTTAACGCGTAAAACGGCATAAAGGCATTTATTATTCGTTTTTATTTTTATTGCGTCTATTTGAGGCGATTTCAACGATCTAAAATGTAGAAAATGCTTATTTTACTTATAAAACAGCGTTTTGAGCTTTTAATCACCCGCGCGTTTTAGCAGCGTTAAAAAGAGAGCATAAAAATGACAGATTTTTATTATTCGTTTTTATTAATAATTGCTTCTATTTAAACGATTTCAACGATCTAAAATGCTTGAAAAGTACTTATTTATAGCAATACAGCACGTTTGGGCACAATCTGCGTTTTAACTTGCGTAAAACGGCATAAAACGACAGAGGAATTTTTATTATTCGTTTTTATTAATATTGCGTCTATTTGAACAATTTTCAACGATATAAAATGCTTGAAAATGCTTATTTTAGCAAAACAGCACGTTTAGGAGCTTTATTCTGCGTTTATCGCGTAAAACAATATAAAACGACAGGAATTTTTATTATTCGTTTTATTTTAATTGCGTCTATTTGAACGATTTCAACGATCTAAAATGCTTGAAAATGCTTATTTTTAGCAAAACAGCACGTTTTTGAGCTTTAATCTGCGTTTAACGCCAAAACAGCATAAAACGATGAGGGAATTTTTATTATTCGTTTTTATTAACCATTTGCTTCTATTTGAACGATTTCAACGATCTAAAATCTTGAAAATGCTTATTTTTAGCAAAACAGCACGTTTTGAGCTTTAATCCTGCGTTTTTAACGCGTAAAACAGCATATAAAACGACAGAAATTTTTATTATTCGTTTTTATTAATAATGCTTCTATTTGAACGATTTCAACTTGATCTAAAATGCATGAAAATGCTTATATTAGCAAAACAGCACGTTTTGAGCTTTAATCTGCGTTTAACGCGTAAACAACATAAAAACGACAGAGAATTTTTATTATTCACGTTTTTATTAATATTCGCGTCTATTTGAGGCGATTTCAGCGATCTAAAATGCTTGAAAATGCTTATTTTAGCAAAACAGCGCGTTTTGAGCTTTAATCTCACGTTTTAACGCGTAAAACAGCATAAAAACGACGAATTTTTATTATTCGTTTTTTATTAATATTGCGTCTATTTGAACGATTTCAACGATCTAAAATGCTTGAAAATGCTTATTTTAGCAAAACAGCACGTTTTGAAGGCTTTATTCACCGCGTTTTAACGCGTAAGAGCAGCATAAAACGACGAAATTTTTATTATTCGTTTTTTTATTTTTGTTGCGTCTATTTGAACGATTTCCAGCGATCTAAAATGCTTGAAAATGCTTATTTAGCAAAACCGGCACGTTTTGAGCTTTATTCTGCGTTTTAACGCGTAAAATAGCTTATAAAGGCTGACAGAGGGTACATAATTCGTTTTTATTTTTATTGCGTCTATTTACGAACGATTCAACGTCTAAAATGCTTGAAAATGCTTATTTTAGCAAAACAGCACGTTTGAGCTTTAATCTGCGTTTTAACGCCTAAAACAGCATAAAACGACGAAATTTTTTATTATTCGTTTTTATTAATATTGCTTCTATTTGAACGATTTCAACGATCTAAAATGCTTGAAAATGCTATTTTTAGCAAAACAGCACGTTTGAGCTTTAATCTGCGTTTTAACGCGTAAAACAGCATAAAAACGACGAAATTTTTATTATTCGTTTTATTAATATGCTTCTATTGAACGATTTCAACGATCTAAAATGCTGAAAATGCTTATATTTAGCAAAACAGCACGTTTTGAGCTTTAATCTGCGTTTTAACGCGTAAACAGCATAAAAACGACGAAATTTTTATTATTCGTTTTTATTAATATTGCGTCTTTGAGCGATTTCAGCGATCTAAAATGCTTGAAAATGCTTATTTTAGCAAAACAGCCGTTTTGAGCTTTTAATCTCACGTTTTAACGCGTAAAACAGCATAAAACGACGAAATTTTTATTATTCGTTTTTATTAATATTGCGTCTATTTGAACGATTTCAACGATCTAAAATGCTTGAAAATGCTTATTTTAGCAAAACAGCACGTTTTGAGCTTTATTACGCGTTTTAACGCGTAAAACAGCATAAAACGACGAAATTTTTATTATTCGTTTTTTATTTTTATTGCGTCTATTTGAACGATTTCAGCGATCTAAAATGCTTGAAAATGCTTATTTAGCAAAACGCACGTTTTGAGCTTTATTCTGCGTTTTAACGCGTAAAATAGCATAAAACGACGAATTTATTATTCGTTTTTATTTTTATTGCGTCTATTTGAAGCGATTTCAACGATCTAAAATGCTTGAAAATGCTTATTTTAGCAAAACAGCACGTTTTGAGCTTTAATCTGAGTTTTAACGCGTAAAACAGCATAAAACGACGAATTTTTATTATTCGTTTTTTATTAATATTGCTTCTATTTGAACGATTTCAACGATCTAAAATGCTTGAAAATGCTTATTTTAGCAAAACAGCACGTTTTGAGCTTTTAATCTGCGTTTTAACGCGTAAAACAGCATAAAACGACGAAATTTTTTATTATTCGTTTTTATTAATATTGCGTCTATTTGAACGATTTCAGCGATCTAAAATTCTTGAAAATGCTTATTTTAGCAAAACAGCACGTTTTGAGCTTTAATCTGCGTTTTAACGCGTAAAACAGCATAAAACGACGAATTTTTATTATTCGTTTTTATTTTTATTGCGTCTATTTGAACGATTTCAACGATCTAAAATGCTTGAAAATGCTTATTTTTAGCAAAACAGCACGTTTTGAGGTTTAATCTGCGTTTTAACGCGTAAAAGCAGCATCAAAACGACGAATTTTTTATTATTCGTTTTATTAATATTGCTTCTATTTTGAACGATTTCAACGATAAAATGCCCGAAAATACTTATTTTTAAAACAGCGCGTTTTGAGCTTTAATCTGCGTTTTAACGTAAAACGGCATAAAACGACGAAATTTTATTATTCGTTTTTATTAATATTGCTTCTATTTGAACGATTTCAACGATCCTAAAATGCTTGAAAATGCTTATTTTAAGCAAAACAGCGATTTTGAGCTTTAATCTGCGTTTTAACGCGTAGAACATAGCACCATAAAACGACGAATTTTATTATTCGTTTTATTAATATTGCGTCTATTTGAACGATTTCAACGATCCTAAAATGCTTTAAAATGCTTATTTTAGCAAACAGCGTTTGAGCTTTAATCAGCGTTTTAACGCGTAAAACAACATAAAACGACAGAAATTTTTATTATTCGTTTTTATTAATAATGCGTCTATTTGAACGATTTCAAGCGATCTAAAATGCTTGAAAATGCTTATTTTAGCAAAACAGCGCGTTTTTGACCAGCGCAATCTGCGTTTTTAACGCGTAAAACAGCATAAAACGACGAAATTTTTTATTATTCGTTTTTTTATTAATATTGCTTCTATTTGAAAGACGATTTCAGCTTGATCTAAAATGCTTGAAAATGCTTATTTTAGCAAAACAGCGCAACACGAGCTTTAATCTGCGTTTTTAACGCGTAAAACAGCATAAAACGACGAAATTTTTATTATTCGTTTTTTATTAATATTGCTTCTATTTGAACGATTTCAACGATCTAAAATGCTTGAAAATGCTTATTTTAGCAAAACAGCACGTTTTGAGCTTTATTCTGCGCGTTTTTAACGCGTAAAATATAAAACGACGAAATTTTTATTATTCGTTTTATTTTTATTTGCGTCTATTTGAACGGTTTCAACGATCACAAAGATGCTTGAAAATGCGCAGCGGCAAAACAGCACGTTTGCGAGCTTTAATCTGCGTTTTAACGCGTAAAACAGCATAAAAAACGACAGATTGCCATTATTCGTTTTTATTAATATTGCTTCTATTTGAACGATTTCAACGATCTAAAATGCTTGAAAATACTTATTTTAGCAAAACAGCACGTTTGCGAGCTTTAATCTGCGTTTTAACGCGTAAAACCAGCATAAAAACGACAGGGGAAATTTTATTATTCGTTTTTATTAATGTGTGCGTCTATTTGAACGATTTCAACGATCTAAAATGCTTGAAAATGCTTATTTTGTAAAACAGCGCGCGTTTTGAGCTTTATTCTGCGTTTTTTAACGCGTAAAACAGCATAAAAACGACGAAATTTTTTATTATTCGTTTTTTATTTTTGTGCGTCTATTTGAACGATTTTAAAGATCTAAAATGATTTGAAAATGCTTATTTTAGCAAACAGCACGTTTTGAGCTTTTAATCTGCGTTTTAACGTAAAACAGCATAAAACGAGCAAGATTTCTTATTATTCGTTTTTATTAATAATGCTTCTATTTGAACGATTTCAATAGCGATCTAAAATGCTTGAAAATGCTTTATTTTAGCAGCAAAACAGCACGTTTTGAGCTTTTAATCTGCGTTTTAACGCGTAAAACAGCTTACAGCAAAACGACGACATTTTATTATTCGTTTTTTATTAATATTGCGTCTATTTGAACGATTTCAACGATCTAAATGCTTGAAATGCTTATTTTAGCAAAACAGCACGTTCTGAGCTTTAATCTGCGTTTTAACGTGTAAAAACAACGCCAAAACGACAATTTTTATTATTCGTTTTTTTATTAATATTGCTTCTATTTGAACGATTTCAACGATCTAAAATGTTTGAAAATACTTATTTTAACAAAACAGCACGTTTTGAGCTTTAATCTGCGTTTTAACTCGTAAAACAGCATAAAACGACGAATTTTTATTATTCGTTTTTATTAATATTGATTTTATTTGAACGATTTCAACGATCTAAAATCTTGAAATGCTTATTTAGCAAAACAGCGTTTTGAGGTTTTGAAATCTGCGTTTTAACGTAAAACAGCATAAAACGACGAATTTTTATTATTCGTTTTTATTAATATTGCTTCTATTTGAACGATTTCAGCGATCTAAAATGTTTGAAAATGCTTATTTTAATAAAACAGCACGTTTTGAGCTTTAAATCTGCGTTTTAACTCGTAAAACAGCATAAAACGACGAATTTTTATTATTCGTTTTTATTATGTGATTTTATTTGAACGATTTCAACGATCTAAAATGCTTGAAAATACTTATTTTAGCAAACAGCACGTTTGAGCTTTAATCTGCGTTTAACGCGTAAAACAGCATAAAAACGGCGAAATTTTTTATTCATTCGTTTTTTATTAATATGCGTCTATTTGAACGGTGCAACGATCTAAAATGCTTGAAAATGCTTATTTAGCAAAACAGCACGTTTTGAGCTTTAATCTGCGTTTTAACGCGTAAACAGCATAAAACGACGAAAATTTTAGTATTCGTTTTTTATTTTTTATTACTGCGTCTATTTGAAGACGATTTCAACGATCTAAAAGCTTGAAAATGCTTATTTTAGCAAAACGGCGCGTTTTGAGGCTTTAATCTGCGTTTTTAACGCGTAAAAACAGCATAAAAACGACGAATTTTTATTATTCGTTTTTATTAGCAATATTGCTTCTATTTGAACGATTTCAACGATTTAAAATGCTTGAAAATGCTTATTTTAGCAAAACAGCACGATTTGAGCTTTAATCTGCGTTTTAACGCGTAAAACAGCATAAAACGGCGAAATTTTATTATTCGTTTTATTAATATTGCGTCTATTTGAACGATTTCAACGATATAAAATGCTTGAAAATACTTATTTTTAGCAAAACAGCACGTTTTGAGCTTTTATTCTGCGTTTAACGCGTAAAACAGCATAAAAACGACGAAATTTTATTATTCGTTTTATTTTTATTGCGTCTATTTGAACGATTTCAACGATCTAAAATGCTTGAAAATGTACTTATTTTAGCAAAACAGCGTTTGAGCTTTAATCACGTTTTTAACGCTAAAACAGCATAAAAACGACGAAATTTTATTATTCGTTTTTATTAATATTGCTTCTTTGAACGATTTCAACGATCTAAAATGCTTGAAAATGCTTATTTTAGCAAAACAGCACGTTTTGAGCTTTAATCACGTTTAACGCGTAAAAACAGCATAAAACGACGAAATTTTTATTATTCGTTTTTATTAATATTGCTTCTATTTGAACGATTTCAACGATCTAAAATGCATGAAAATGCTTATATTAGCAAAACAGCACGTTTTTGAGCTTTAATCTGCGTTTTAACGCGTAAAACAGCATAAAACGACGAATTTTTGTTATTCGTTTTTATTAATATTGCGTCTATTTGAACGGTGATTTCAGCGATCTAAATGCTTGAAAATGCTTATTTTAGCAAAACGGCACGTTTTGAGCTTTTATTCTGCGTTTTTAACGCGTAAAACAGCATAAAAACGACGAGGAATTTTTATTATTCGTTTTTTATTAATATTGCGTCTATTTAGCGAGGCGATTTCAACGATCTAAAATGCTTGAAAATGCTTATTTTAGCAAAAACAGCACGTTTTGGCGAGCTTTTAATCTGCCACGTTTTGCGCACAGTAAAACAGCATAAAACGACGAATTTTTATTATTCGTTTTTATTAATATTGCACGTCTGTTGAACGATTTCAACGATCTAAAATGCTTGAAAGTACTTATTTAGCAAAACAGCACGTTTTAGCGAGAGCTTTATTCTGCGTTTTAACGCTGTAAAACAGCATAAAACGACGAAATTTTTATTCGTTTTTATTTTTATTGCGTCTATTTGAACGATTTCAACGATCTAAAATGCTTGAAATGCTTATTTTAGCAAAACAGCACGTTTTGAGCTTTTATTCTGCGTTTTATTACTTACGTAAAATAGCTTATAAAAACGACAGAAATTTTTATTATTCGTTTTTATTTTTATTGCGTCTATTTGAGGCGATTTCAACGATCTAAAATGCTTGAAATACTTATTTTAGCAAAACAGCGCGTTTTTGAGCTTTAATCTGAGTTTTAACGCGTAAAACAGCATAAAAACGACAGATTTTTTATTATTCGTTTTATTAATATTGCTTCTGGCTGAACGATTTCAGCTTGATCTAAAATGCTTGAAAATGCTTATTTTAGCAAAACAGCACGTTTTTGAGCTTTAATCTGCGTTTTAACTGCAAAACAGCTTTTATAAAACGACGAAATTTTATTATTCGTTTTTTATTAATATTGCGTCTATTTGAACGATTTCAACGATCTAAAATGCTTGAAAATGCTTATTTTAGCAGAACAACGTTTTGAGCTTTTAATCTGCGTTTTAACGCGTAAAAACAGCTTATAAAACGACGAATTTTTATTATTCGTTTTTATTAATATTGCTTCTATTTGAAAGACGATTTCAACGATCTAAAATGTTTTGAAAATACTTATTTTAACAAACAGCACGTTTTGAGCTTTAATCCTGCGTTTAACTCGTAAAACAGCATAAAACGACGAAAATTTTATTATTCGTTTTTATTAATATTGCGTCTATTTAAACGATTTCAACGATCTAAAATGCTTGAAAATGCTTATTTTAGCAAAACAGCACGTTTTGAGCTTTATTCTGCGTTTTAACGCGTAAAACACATAAAACGACGAAATTTTTTATTATTCGTTTTTATTAATATAGCTCTATTTGAACGATTGCAACGATCTAAAATGCTTGAAAATGCTTATTTTAGCAAAACAGCACGTTTTGAGCTTTAATCTGCGTTTTAACGCGTAAAACAGCATAAAACGAAAGAATTTTTTTATTCGTTTTTATTAATATTGCTTCTATTTGAACGATTTCAGCGATCTAAAATTCTTGAAAATGCTTATTTTAACAAAACAGCACGTTTTGAGCTTTAATCTGCGTTTTAACTCGTAAAACAGCATAAAACGATAAATTTTTATTATTCGTTTTTATTAATATTGCTTCTATTTGAACGATTTCAACGATCTAAAATGCTTGAAAATGCTTATTTTAGCAAAACAGCACGTTTTGAGCTTTAATCTGCGTTTTAACGCGTAAAACAGCATAAAACGACGGATTTTTATTATTCGTTTTTATTAATATTGCGTCTATTTGAACGATTTCAACGATCTAAAATGCTTGAAAATGCTTATTTTGCAAAACAGCACGTTTGAGCTTTAATCTGCGTTTTAACGCGTAAAACAGCATAAAACGACAGAAATTTTATTATTCGTTTTATTTTTATTGCGTCTATTTGAACGATTTCAACGATCTAAAATGCTTGAAAATGCTTATTTTAGCAAAACAGCACGTTTGAGCTTTAATCTGCGTTTAACGCGTAAAACAAGCATATGACAGAAATTTTATTATTCGTTTTTATTAATAGTACTTCTATTTGAACGATTTCAACGATCTAAAAATGCTTGAAAATGCTTATTTTAGCAAAACAGCACCTTTACGAGCTTTAATCTGCGTTTTAACGCACGTAAAACAACTATAAAACGACAGAATTTTTATTATTCGTTTTTGGTAATATTGCTTCTATTTGAACGATTTCAGCGATCTAAAATGCTTGAAAATGCTTATTTTAGCAAAACAGCACGTTTTGAGCTTTTATTCTGCGTTTTAGCAGCGTAAAATAACATAAAAACGACAGGAGGTACATTATTCGTTTTTTTATTTTTGTGCGTCTATTTGAACGGTTTCCAACGATCTAAAATGCTTGAAAATGTATTTCTGCAAAACAGCACGTTTTTGAGCTTTAATCTGCGTTTTAACGCGTAAAACAGCATAAAACGACGGAATTTTTATTATTCGTTTTTTTTATTAATATTGCTTCTATTTGAACGATTTCAACGATCTAAAATGGCGAAAATGCTTATTTTAGCAAAACAGCACGTTTTGAGCTTTAATCTGCGTTTTTAATGCGTAAAACAGCATAAAACGACAGGAATTTTTATTATTCGTTTTTATTAATATTGCGTCTGTTGAACGATTTCAACGATCTAAAATGCTTGAAAATGCTTATTTTAGCAAAACAGCACGTTTGAGCTTTAATCTGCGTTTAACGTGTAAACAGCATAAAACGACAGATTTTTGTTATTCGTTTTTATTAATATTGCTTCCTATTTGAACGATTTCCAACGATCTAAAATGTTTGAAAATGCTTATTTTAGCATAGCAAAACAGCACGTTTTGAGCTTTTAATCTGCGTTTTAGCGCGTAAAACAGCATAAAAGACGAAATTTTTGTTATTCGTTTTTATTAATATTGCTTCTATTTGAACAATTTCAACGATCTAAAAATGCTTGAAAATGCTTATTTTAGCAAAACAGCACGTTTTGAGCTTTATTCTGCGTTTTAACGCGTAAAATAACATAAAACGACAGAAAATTTTATTATTCGTTTTTATTTTTTATTGCGTCTATTTGAACGGTTTCAACGATCTAAAATGTTTGAAAATGCTTATTTTAACAAAACAGCACGATTTGAGCTTTTAATCTGCGTTTAACTCGTAAAACAGCATAAAAACGACGAAATTTTTATTATTCGTTTTTTATTAATATTTGCGTCTATTTGAACGATTTCAGCGATCTAAAATGCTTGAAAATGCTTATTTTAACCGCAAGGTAAGCACGTTTGAGCAATTCTGCGTTTAACGCGTAAAACAGCATAAAAACGACGCAATTTTATTATTCGTTTTTTATTTTTATTTGCGTCTATTGAACGATTTAAAGATCTAAAATGCTTGAAAATACTTATTTATAAAACAGCACGTTTGAGCTTTAATCTGCGTTTTAACGCGTAAAAACAGCATAAAACGACGAATTTCTTATTATTCGTTTTTATTAATAATGCTTCTATTTGAACGGTTTCAACGATCTAAAATGCTTGAAAATGCTTATTTTAGCAAAACAGCACGTTTTGCAGGCTTTAATCTGCGTTTTAGCGCGTAAAACAACATAAAACGGCAGAAATTTTTATTATTCGTTTTTATTAATATTGCGTCTATTTGAACGGTTCCAGCGATCTAAAATGCTTGAAAATTCTTATTTTATGCAAAACAGCACGTTTTAGGCTTTTATTCTGCGCGTTTTAGCGCGTAAAACAGCATAAAACGACAGGGAATTTTTATTATTCGTTTTTATTTTTATTGCGTCTATTTGAACGATTTTTTAAAGATCCTAAAATGATTGAAAATGCTTATTTTAGCAAACAGCACGTTTTTGAGCTTTAATCTGCGTTTTAGCGCGTAAAACAGCATAAAAACGACGGCGAATTTCTTATTATTCGTTTTTATTAATAATGCTTCTATTTGAACGATTTCCAGCGATCTAAAATGCTTAAGAAAATGCTTATTTTAGCAAAACAGCACGTTTGAGCTTTAATCTGCGTTTTTAACGCGTAAAACAACATAAAACGGCAAATTTTTATTATTCGTTTTTATTAATATTGCGTCTATTTGAACGATTTCAGCGATCTAAAATGCTTGAAAATGCTTATTTTAGCAAAACAGCACGTTTTGAGGTTTAATCTGCGTTTTAACGCGTAAAACAGCATAAAAACGACGAATTTTTTATTATTCGTTTTTTATTAATATTAGCTTCTATTTGAACGGTGATTTCAACGATAAATGTTTGAAAATGCTTTATTTTAACAAAACAGCACGTTTTGAGGCTTTAATCTGCGTTTAACTCGTAAAACAGCATAAAAACGACGGGTACATTATTCGTTTTTTTTATTAATATTGATTTTATTTGAACGATTTCAACGATCTAAAATGGCAGAAAATGCTTATTTTTAGCAAAACAGCACGTTTTTGAGCTTTTAATCTGCGTTTTAACGCGTAAAACAGCATAAAACGACGAAATTTTTATTATTCGTTTTTATTAATATTGCGCGTCTATTTGAACGGTGCAGCGATCTAAAATGCTTGAAAATGCTTATTTTTAGCAAAACAGCACGTTTTGAGCTTTAATCTGCGTTTTAACGCGTAAAACAGCATAAAAACGACGAAAATTTTGTTGTTCGTTTTTTATTTTTATTGCGTCTATTTGAACGATTTCAACGATCTAAAAAGCGAAAAATGCTTATTTTTAGCAAAACAGCACGTTTTGAGCTTTAATCTGCGTTTTTTAACGCGTAAACAGCATAAAACGGCGAATTTTTTTTATTATTCGTTTTTATTAATATTGCTTCTATTTGAACGATTTCAACGATTTAAAATGCTTGAAAATGCTTATTTTTAGCAAAACAGCACGATTTGAGCTTTAATCTGCGTTTTAACGCGTAAAACAGCATAAAACGACGAAATTTTATTATTCGTTTTTATTAATATTGCGTCTATTTGAACGATTTCAACGATCTAAAATGCTTGAAAATGCTTATTTAGCAAAAACAGCACGTTTTGAGCTTTGTTCTGCGTTTTAACTCGTAAAACAACTGAAAACGAAGAAATTTTTATTATTCGTTTTTTTTTATTTTGTGCGTCTATTTGAACGATTTCAGCGATTTAAAATGCTTGAAAATGCTTATTTTAGCAAAACACCGTTTTGAGCTTTAATCTACGTTTTTATCGCGTAAACAGCATAAAAACGACAGGAATTTTTATTATTCGTTTTTATTAATATTGCTTCTATTTGAACGGTTTCAACGATCTAAAATGCTTAGAAAATGCTTATTTTAGCAAAACAGCACGTTTGAGCTTTAATCTGCGTTTTAACGCGTAAAACAGCATAAAAACGACGAAATTTTATTATTCGTTTTTATTAATATTGCGTCTGTTTAGACGATTTCCAACGATCTAAAATGCTTGAAAATGCTTATTTTTAGCAAAACAGCACGTTTGAGCTTTAATCTGCGTTTAACGCGTAAAACAGCATAAAAAGCAGCGGGTATTTTTATTATTCGTTTTATTAATATTGCTTCTATTTGAACGATTTCAACGATCTAAAATGTTTTAGAAAATGCTTATTTTAACAAAACAGCACGTTTTGAGCTTTATCTGCATTTTAACTCGTAAAACAGCATAAAACGACAATTTTTATTATTCGTTTTTATTATGTGATTCTATTTGAACGATTTCAACGATCTAAAAATGCTTGAAAATGCTTATTTTAGCAAAACAGCGTTTGAGCTTTAATCTGCGTTTTAACGTAAAACGCTTATAAAACGACAATTTTTATTATTCGTTTTTATTAATATGCGTCTATTTGAACGATATCAACGATCTAAATGCTTGAAAATGCTTATTTTCGCAAAACAGCACGTTTTGAGCACAATCAGCGTTTTAACGCGTAAAACAGCATAAAACGACGAAATTTTTATTATTTGTTTTATTAATATTGCGTCTATTTGAACGATTTCAACGATCTAAAATGCTTGAAAATGCTTATTTTAGCAAAACAGCACGTTTTGAGCTTTAATCTGCGTTTTAACGTAAACGAAAAAGCATAAAACGACAGAAATTTTTATTATTCGTTTTTATTAATGGCAGCTTCTATTTGAACGATTTCAACGATCTAAAATCTTGAAAATGCTTATTTTAATAAAACAGCGCAGCACGAGGCTTTAATCTGCGTTTTAACGCGTAAAACAACATAAAACGACGAAATTTTATTATTCGTTTTTATTAATATTGCTTCTATTTGCAGACGATTTCAACGATCTAAATTGCTTGAAAATGCTTATTTTAGCAAAACAGCACGTTTTGAGCTTTATTCGCGTTTTAACGCGTAAAATAACATAAAACGACAGAATTTTTATTATTCGTTTTTATTTTTATTGCGTCTATTTGAACGGTTTCAACGATCTAAAATGCTTGAAAATGCTTATTTTAGCAAAACAGCACGTTTGAGCTTTTAATCTGCGTTTTAACGCGTAAAACAGCATAAAACGACGAATTTTTATTATTCGTTTTTATTATTATTACTTCTATTGAACGATTTCAACGATCATCTTGAAATGCTTATTTTAGCAAAACAGCACGTTTTGAGGCTTTAATCTGCGTTTTAACGCGTAAAACAGCATAAAACGACGAAATTTTTATTAGCTGTTTTTATTAATATTGCGTCTATTTGAACGATTTCCAACGATCTAAAATGCTTGAAAATGCTTACATTTTAGCAAAACAGCACGTTTTGAGCTTTAATCTGCGTTTTAACGTAAGCGAAAAAGCATAAAACGACAGACGTACATTATTCGTTTTTATTAATATTTAGCTTCTGTTGAACGATTTCAATGATCCTAAAATGTTTGAAAATGCTTATTTTAGCAAAACAGCACGTTTTGAGCTTTAATCTGCGTTTTAACGCGTAAACAACATAAAACGACGAAATTTTTATTATTCGTTCTTTATTAATATTGCTTCTATTTGAACGATTTCAACGATCTAAAATGCTTGAAAATGCTTATTTTAACGGCAAAACAGCGTTTTAGGCTTTATTCTGCGTTTTAACGCGTAAAATAGCATAAAACGACCAGAATTTTATTATTCGTTTTTATTTTTATTGCGTCTATTTGAGACATTTCAGCGATCTAAAATGTTTGAAAATGTATTTTAGCAAAACAGCACGTTTTGAGGCTTTTAATCTGCGTTTTAACGCGTAAAACAGCATAAAAACGACAGGAATTTTATTATTCGTTTTTATTAATATTGCGCGTCTATTTGAACGATTTCAACGATCTAAAATGCTTGAAAATGCTTATTTTTAGCAGCAAAACAGCACGTTTTTGAGCTTTGTTCATACTGCGTTTTAACGCGTAAAACAGCATAAAACGACAGAGAATTTTTATTATTCGTTTTATTTTTTATTGCGTCTATTTGAACATTTTAAAGATCTAAAATGCTTGAAAATACTTATTTTAGCAAAACAGCACGTTTGAGCTTTAATCTGCACGTTTTAACGCGTAAAACAGCATAAAACGACAGAAATTTTATTATTCGTTTTTTTATTATGTGCTTCTGTTGAACGATTTCAACGATCTAAAATGCTTGAAAATACTTATTTTTAGCAAAACAGCACGTTTTGAGCTTTTATTCTGCGTTTTAACGCGTAAAATAGCTTAAAGCGACGGTACATTATTCGTTTTTATTTTTTATTGCGTCTATTTGAACGGTTTTCAACGATCTAAAAATGTTTGAAATGCTTATTTTAATAACAAGCAGCACGTTTTGAGCTTTAATCTGCGTTTTTAACTCGTAAAACAGCATAAAACGACGAAATTTTTATTATTCGTTTTTATTAATGTGCGTCTGTTTGCGGTTTTAAGCGATCTAAATGCTTGAAAATGCTTATTTTTAGCAAAACGGCGTTTTGAGCTTTATTCTGCGTTTTAACGCGTAAAACAGCATAAAAACGACGAAATTTTATTATTCGTTTTTTTTTTTTATTGCCCTCTATTTTGGGAAAGATTTTGAAATTTAAAAGCGAAAATGCTTATTTTAAAAAAAGCACGTTTTTCTTTTAAACTGCGTTTTTTTAAAGCGTAAAAAAACATAAAAACGACGAATTTCTTATTATTCGTTTTTTTTTAATAATGCTTCTATTTGAACATTTCAACGATCAAAATGCTTGAAAATGCTTTTTTTTAAACAAAACAGCACGTTTTTAGCTTTTTTTTCTGCGTTTTTAAAGCGTAAAAAAACATAAAAAAAGAAGAAATTTTTTTTTTATTCGTTTTTTTTTTTTTTATTGCGTCTATTTGAACGATTTTAAAGATTTAAAATGCTTGAAAATGCTTATTTTAGCAAAACAGCACGTTTTGGTTTTTAAACTGCGTTTTAACGGTTAAAAAAAAACACGAATTTCTTATTATTCGTTTTTTAATTTTAAGCTTCTATTTGAACGATTTCAACGATCTAAAATGTTTTAAAATGCTTATTTTAGCAAAACAGCACGTTTTGAGGCTTTAATCTGCGTTTTAACGCGTAAAACAGCATAAAAACGACAGAAATTTTTATTATTCGTTTTTTATTAATAATTTGCGTCTATTTCAGAACGATTTTAACGATCTAAAATGCTCTTGAAAATGCTTATTTTAGCAAAACAGCACGTTTGAGCTTTATTCTGCGTTTTAACGCGCCGACAACATAAAAACGGCAGAATTTTATTATTCGTTTTTATTTTTATTGCGTCTGTTGAACGATTTAAAGATCTAAATGCTTGAAAATGCTTATTTTAGCAAAACAGCACGTTTGAGCTTTAATCTGCGTTTCCAACGCGTAAGACAGCATAAAACGACGAATTTCTTATTATTCGTTTTTATTAATAGTACTTCTATTTGAACGATTTTCAACGATCTAAAATGCTTTGAAAATGCTTATTTTAGCAAAACAGCACGTTTTGAGCTTTAATCTGCGTTTTAACATAAAGAGCAGCATAAAACGGTGATTTTATTATTGCGTTTTTATTAATATTGCGTCTATTTGAACGATTTCAACGTCCCAAATGCTTTGAAAATGCTTATTTTAGCAAAACGGCATTTTGAGCTTTTATTCTGCGTTTAACGCGTAAACAGCATAAAACGACGAAATTTTATTATTCGTTTTATTTTTATTGCGTCTATTTGAACGATTTTAAAGATCTAAAATGCTTGAAAATGCTTATTTTAGCAAAACAGCACGTTTTTGAGCTTTAATCTGCGTTTTAGCGTAAAACAGCATAAAACGACGAATTTCTTATTATTCGTTTTTATTATGTACTTCTATTTGAACGATTTCAACGTCAAAATGCTTGAAAATGCTTATTTTAGCAAAACAGCACGTTTGAGCTTTAATCTGCGTTTTAACGTAAAACAGCATAAAACGACGAAATTTTTATTATTCGTTTTTATTAATATTGCGTCTATTTGAACGGTTCAACGATCGTCTTGAAAATGCTTATTTTTAGCAAAACAGCACGTTTTGAGGCTTTAATCTGCGTTTTAACGCGTAAAACAGCATAAAACGACGAAAATTTTATTATTCGTTTTATTTTATTGCGTCTATTTGAACGATTTCAACGATCTAAAAAGCAGAAAATGCTTATTTTAGCAAAACAGCACGTTTTGAGCTTTAATCTACGTTTTAACGCGTAAGAGCGCCTCGCGACAGGAAATTTTACATTATTCGTTTTTTTATTAATATTCCGTCTATTTGGGCGATTTCAACGATCTAAAATGCTTGAAAATGCTTATTTTAGCGGAAACAGCGTTTTTGAGCTTTAATCTGCGTTTTAACTTGCGTAAACAACATAAAAACGGCGGGAATTTTTTATTATTCGTTTTTTATTAATATTGCTTCTATTTGAACGATTTTGGCTGATCTAAAATGTTTGAAAATGTATTTTAACAAAACAGCACGTTTTGAGCTTTAATCTGCGTTTAACTCGTAAAACAGCATAAAACGACGAATTTTTATTATTCGTTTTTTATTAATATTGATTCTATTTGAACGATTTCAACGATCTAAAATGCTTGAAAATGCTTATTTTAGCAAACAGCACCATTTGAGCTTTAATCTGCGTTTTAACGCGTAAAACAGCATAAAAACGACGAAATTTTATTATTCGTTTTTATTAATATGCGTCTATTTGAACGATTTCAACGATCTAAAATGCTGAAAATGCTTATTTTAGCAAAACAGCACGTTTTGAGCTTTATCTGCGTTTTAACGCGTAAAACAGCATAAAAACGACGAAATTTTTTTTTATTCGTTTTTTTTTTAATATTGCTTCTATTTGAACGATTTCAACGATCTAAAATGCTTGAAAATGCTTATTTTAGCAAAACAGCTCTTTTTAGCTTTAATCTGCGTTTTAACGCGTAAAACAGCATAAAAACGACGAAATTTTTATTATTCGTTTTATTATATTGCGTCTATTTTGAACGATTTCACGATCTAAAATGGGGAAATGCTATTTGCAAAACAGCACGTTTTGAGCTTTATTCTGCGTTTTAAGCGTAAAACAGCATAAAAACGACGAAATTTTTATTATTCGTTTTTTTTAATTTTTTTGCTTTTATTTTAACGATTTCAACGATCAAAAGCGAAAATGCTTATTTTAGCAAAACAGCCGTTTTGAGTTTTTAAACTGCGTTTTAACGCGTAAAAAGCATAAAAAAGACAATTTTTATTATTCGTTTTATTAATATTGCTTTTATTTGAACGATTTCAACGATTTAAAATGCTTGAAAATGCTTATTTTAGCAAAACAGCACGTTTGAGCTTTAATTTTGCGTTTAACGCGTAAAACAGCATAAAAACGACAGAATTTTATTATTCGTTTTTATTTTTATTGGTCTATTTGAACGATTTCAACGATCTAAAAAGCTTGAAAATGCTTATTTTAGCAAAACAGCACGTTTTGAGCTTAATCTGGTTTTAACGCGTAAACAGCATAAAAACGACGAATTTTTTATTACGTTTTTATTAATATTCTTCTATTTGAACGATTTCAACGATTTAAAATGTTGAAAATGCTTATTTTAGCAAAACAGCACGTTTTTAGCTTTAATCTGCGTTTTTAAAGCGTAAAACAAGCATAAAACGACGAAATTTTTATTATTCGTTTTTATTTTTATTGGTCTATTTGAACGATTTCAACGATCTAAATGTTGAAAATGCTTATTTTGCAAACAGCACGTTTTGAGCTTTAATCTGGTTTTAAGCAAAACAGCATAAAACGACGAATTTTATTATTGTTTTATAATATTGCTTCATTTGAACGATTTCAACGATCTAAAATGCGTTTTTGAAAAGCATTTTGGGTTTAATCTGCGTTTTAAAAAATAAAACCAAAAAAATTTTTTTTTTTTTTTTTTTTTTTTCCTTTTAAAATTTAAAAAAAAAAAAGGGCCTTTTTTTTTTTTTAAAACCAAAAAAAAAATTTTTTTTTTTTTTTTTTTTTTAAAATTTTTTTTCAAAAAAAAAATTTTTTTTAAAATTTTTTTTCCCAAAAATTTTTTTTTTTTTTTTTTAAAAAAAAAAAAAAATTTTTTTTTTTTTTTTTTAATTTCGCCCCCGAAAAAACCCAAAAATTTTTTAAAAAAAACCCAAAAACCTTTTTTGGGTTTTTTTTTAAAAAAAAAAGGAAAAAAAATTTTTTTTTTTAATTTTTTTTTTAAAAAAGGGGAAAAACCCAAATTTTAAAAAAATTAATTTTAAAAATTTTTTGGTTTTTAAAAGGAAAAAAAAAAAAAAATTTTTTTTTTTTTTTTTTTTAAAATTTTTTTTTTTAAAAAAAATTTTTTTTGGAAAACAAAACCTTTTTTCCCTTTTTTTTTTTTAAAAAAAAAAAAAAAAAAAAAATTTTTTTTTTTTTTTTTTTAATTTTTTTTTAAAACCAAATTAAAAAGGGGTTTTTTTTTTTAAAAAAAAAAGGGGTTTTTTTTTTTTTTTTAAAAAGGGGAAAAAAAAAAAAAATTTTTTTTTTTTAAAAAAAATTTTTTTTTTTAAATTTAAAACCCAAAAATTTTTTTGCAAAAGGCCCCTTTTTTTTTTTTTTTTTTAAAACCCAAAAAAAAAAAAAAATTTTTTTTTTTTTTAAAAAATTTTTTTTTTGGGAAAAAAAAAAAAAAATTTTTAAAAAAAAAAAGGTTTTAACTTTTTTTTAAAAAAAAAAAAAAAAATTTTTTTTTTTTTTTTATTTAAATTTTTAAAAAATTTGGGGTTTTTTAAAAAAAAAAAATTTTTTTTTAAAAAAAAAAAAATTTTTTTTTTTTTTTTTTTTTAAAATTGTTTTTTTTAAAGTTTAAATTTTTTGGGGAAAAAATTTTTTTTAAAAAAAAAATTTTAAAATTTCCTTTTTTTAAAAAAAAAACCCAAAAAAATTTTTTAAAAAAAATTTTTTTTTTTTTTAAAATTTTTTTTGAAAAATTTTTTTTAAAAAAAAAATTTTTGCTTTTTTGCAAAATTTTAAAATTTTTAAAAAACCGGTTTTTAATTTTTTTAAAAAAAAAATTTTTTTTTTTTTTTAAAAAATTTTTTTTAAAAAAACCCTTTTTTTTTAAAAAAAATTTTTTAAAAAAAAAATTTTTTTAAATTTTTTTTTTTTTATTAAAAAAATTTTTTTTCCTTTTTTTTTTTTTTGGTTTTTTTTAAAAAATTTTTTTAAAAAAATTTTTTTCCCAAAAAAAAAAAAAATTTTTTTTTTTTCCCCTTTTTTTTTTTTAAATTTTTTATTTGGTTTTTTTTTTCCCCCTTTTTTTTTTTTTTAAAAAAAAACCTTTTAGCCAAAAAATTTTTTTTTTAAAAAAGGTTTTTTTAAAAAAATTTTTTTAAAAAAATTTTTTTTTTTTCCCTTTTTTTTTTTTTTTAAAATTTAAAAAAATTTTTAAAAGCCTTTTTTTAAAAATGGTTTTTTTTCCCCTTTTAAAAAAAAAAAAACGGTTTTTTTTTTTTTTTTTTTTAAAGGTTTTGGGCAAAAAAAAATTTTTTTAAAAAAAAAACCAATTTTTTTTTTTTTTTTAAAAAAAAAAAAAAAAAAAACCTTTTTTTTTTTAATTTTTTTTTTTTAAGGTTTAAAAAATTTGGGGTTTTTTTTTTTTTTTTTTTTTTTTTAACCCAAAAAAAAAAACCAAAAAAATTTTTTTTTTGTTTTTATTTAATTTTTTTTAAAAATTTTTTTTAAAAAAATTTTTTTTTTTTTTAAAAAATTTTTTTTTTAATTTTTTAAAAAAAAAAAAAAAATTTTTAATTTTTTTTTTTTATTTTTTTTTTTAAAAAAAGGGGAAAAATTTTTTTAAAAAAACAATTTTGGGTTTAACCTTTTTTTAAAAAAAAAAAAAATTTTTTTTCTTTTTTTTAAAAATTTTTTTTTTTTCCCAAAGATCTAAAATGCTTGAAAAATTTTTTTAAAAAAACCCTTTTGGTTTTTTTTTTTTCCCAAAAAAAAAAAAAATTTTTTTTTTTTTTAAAAAATTTTTTTTTTTTTAAAAAAAAAAAATTTTTTTTTTTTAAAAAAAGGGGTTTTTTTAATTTTTAAAAAAAAAAAAATTTTTTTTTTTTTTTTTAAAAAATTTTTTTTTTTGGAAAAAAAAAAAAAATTTTTTTGGGGGCCTTTTTTTTTTTTAAAAAAAAAAAATTTTTTTTTTTTTTTTTTTTTTTTTTTTTTAAATTTAAAAACCCAAAAATTTTTTTGGGAAAAAAAAAATTTTTTTTTTTTTTTTAAAAAAAAAAAAAAATTTTAAAAATTTTTTTATTTTTTTTTTTCGTTTTTAAAAAAGGGGGGAAAAATTTTTTTTCCCTTTTGGGGGGGGCCTTTTTTGGTTTTAACCCCAAAAAAAAAAAATTTTTAAAAAAAATTTTAAAATTTTTTTTTATTTAAAAAAATTTTTTTAAAATTTAAATTTTAAAAAAAAATTTTTTTTTTTTTTGGGGGCCCCCCGGAAAATTTTTTTAAAAAAATTTTTAAAAAATTTTTTTTTTTTTTAAATTTTGGGGAAAATTTTTTAAAAAAAAGGGGGGTTTTTTTTTTTAAAAATTTTTTCCTTTTTTCCCCCAAATTTTTTTAAAAAAAAAGTTTTTATTAATGTGCGTCTATTTGAACGATTTCAACGATCTAAACTGCTTGAAAATGCTTATTTTAGCAAAACAGCACGTTTTGAGCTTTTAATCTGCGTTTAACGCCTAAAACAACATAAAACGAATTTTTATTATTCGTTTTTTTATTAATATTACTTCTATTTGAACAGTTTCAACGATCTAAAATGCTTGAAAATGCTTATTTTGTAGCAAACAGCACGTTTGAGCTTTAATCTACGTTTAACTCGTAAAACAGCATAAAACGATAAATTTTTATTATTCGTTTTTATTAATATTACTTCTATTTGAACGTTTCAACGATCTAAATAGCAGAAAACCTTATTTTATGAAAACAGCACGTTTTGAGCTTTAATCTGCACGTTTAACGCGTAAAACGCATAAAACGACGAATTTTTTATTATTCGTTTTTTATTAATATTGCGTCTATTTGAACGATTTCAACGATATAAAATGCTTGAAAATACTTATTTTAGCAAACAGCACGTTTTTGAGCTTTAATCTGCGTTTTTGGCAACGTAAAACAGCAAAACGACGAAATTTTTGCATTATTCGTTTTTATTAATACTGCGTCTGTTGAACGATTTCGGCGATCTAAAGGTAGCGAAAATGCTTATTTAGCCTTGGAAACAGCACGTTTTGGGCTTTTATTCTGCGTTTTAACGCGTAAAACAGCATAAAACGACAATTTTATTATTCGTTTTTATTAATATTGCGTCTATTTGAACGATTTCAACGATCTAAAATGCTTGAAAATGCTTATTTTAGCAAAACAGCACGTTTTGAGCTTTTATTCTGCGTTTTAGCGTAAAACAGCATAAAACGACGAAATTTTTATTACTTGTTTTTTATTTTTATTGCGTCTATTTGAACGATTTCAACGATCTAAAAGCGAAAATGCTTATTTTAGCAAAACGGCACGTTTTGAGCTTTAATCAGCGTTTTTAACGCGTAAAACAGCATAAAACGACGGGTACATTATTCGTTTTTTTATTAATATTGCTTCTATTTGAGACGATTTCAACGATTTAAATCTTGAAAATGCTTATTTTAACAAAACAGCACGATTTGTGAGCTTTAATCTGGTTTAACGCGTAAAACAGCATAAAACGACGAAATTTTTTATTATTCCGTTTTTATTTTTATTGTCTGTCTATTTGAACGATTTCAACGATCTAAAATGCTTGAAAATGCTTATTTTAGCAAAACAGCACGTTTTGAGGCTTTAATCTGCGTTTTAACGCGTATTACAGCATAAAACAGCGAATTTTTTTGTTATTCGTTTTTATTAATATTACTTCTATTTGAACGATTTCAACGATCTAAAATAGCGCAGAAAATGCTTATTTTATAAAACAGCACGTTTTGAGCTTTAATCTGCGTTTTAACGCGTAAAGAGCAGCATAAAAACGACGAAATTTTTTATTATTCGTTTTTATTAATGGCAAAAAAATCTATTTGAACGATTTCAACGATCTAAAATGCTTGAAAATACTTGGCCACAGCAAAAGAGCACGTTTTGAGCTTTAATCTGCGTTTAACGCGTAAACGGCGCTAAAACAGCGAATTTTTATTATTCGTTTTTTATTAATATTGCTTCTATTTGAACGATTTCCAACGATCTAAAATGTTTGAAAATGCTTATTTTAGCAAAACAGCACGTTTTGAGCTTTATTCTGCACGTTTTGACGCGTAAAACTTAACATAAAACGACAGAAATTTTTATTATTCGTTTTTATTTTTATTGCGTCTATTTGAACGAATTTCAACGATCTAAAATGCTTGAAAATGCTTATTTTAGCAGCAAAACAGCACGTTTGAGCTTTAATCTGCGTTTTAACGCGTAAAACAGCATAAAACGACGGAATTTTTTTATTCGTTTTTATTAATATTGCGTCTATTTAAACGATATCAACGATCTAAAATGGCAGAAAATGCTTGGCCCAGCAAAACAGCACGTTTTGAGCTTTATTCTGCGTTTTGACGCGTAAAACAGCAAAAAAAAACGACGAAATTTTATTATTCGTTTTTATTAATATTGCGTCTATTTGAACGATTTCAACGATCTAAAATGCTTGGAAAAGCTTTTTTGGGAAAACAGCACGTTTTGAGCTTTATTCGGGGTTTTAACCCCTAAAACAGCATAAAAACGGGCGAAATTTTTATTATTCGTTTTTTTTAAAATTCTTTATTTGAACGATTTCCCAAAGATCTAAAAAACTTTAAAATGATTATTTTAGCAAAACAGCCTTTTCTTTTTTAGCTTTTAAACTGCGTTTTTAAGCGTAAAAAAAGCATAAAAAAAGACGAATTTTTTATTATTCGCCTTTTTTTAATATTCTCTATTTAAAAGATTTTTTTCGATCTTAAAAAAGCTTGAAAATGCTTATTTTAGCAAAACAGCACGTTTTTTAGCTTTATTCTGCGTTTTAACCGCAAAACAAACATAAAAAAAGACGGGAAAATTTTTTTTATTCGTTTTTTTTTTTTTATTGCGTCTATTTGAACGATTTCAACGGGTCTAAAAAATTTTAAAAACTTTTTTTTAGCAAAACAGCACGTTTTGAGTTTTTAAACTGCGTTTTAACGCGTAAAACAGCCCTAAAAAAAGACGAATTTTTTTTTATTCGTTTTTATTAATATTGCTTCTATTTGAACGATTTTTAACGATTTAAAAATGCTTGAAAATGCTTATTTTAGCAAAAAAAGCAAGATTTGGCTTTTAAAACTGCGTTTTTAAAAAGTAAAACAGCATAAAACACGAATTTTTATTATTGTTTTTTTTTTTATTGTGTCTATTTGAACGGGGTTTCCCCAAAGATCTAAAAAAGCTTTAAAATGTTTTTTTTAGCAAAACAGCACGTTTTGAGCTTTAATCTGAGTTTTAAAGCGTAATACAAGCATAAAAAAAGACGAATTTTTATTATTCGTTTTTAATTTAAAATTGTTTATTTGAACGATTTCAACGATCTAAAATGTTTTTAAAATGCTTATTTTGCAAAACAGCACGTTTTGAGTTTTTAACTTGGTTTTTAAAGCGTAAAAACATAAAACCCACGAAATTTTTTTTATTCGTTTTTATTAATATTGGGCCCATTTAACGATTTAAAATCTAAACTGCTTGGGGCTTTTTTCCAAAACAGCACGTTTTGAGTTTTAATCTGCGTTTTAACGCCTAAAACAGCATAAAAAAGGCGAATTTTTATTATTCGTTTTATTAATATTGCTTCCCTTTAAAAGATTTTTAACGATCTAAAATGCTTGAAAATGTTTTTTTTTAACAAAAAAAGCACGTTTTTAGCTTTTTAAACGCGTTTAACTTTGTAAAACAGCATAAAAAAGATAAATTTTTATTATTCGTTTTTTTTAATATTTCTTCTATTTGAACGATTTCCCAAAGATCCAAAATGCTTGAAAATGTTATTTTAGCAAAAAAGCAGTTTTTAGCTTTAACCCGTTTTAACGCGTAAAACAGCATAAAAAAAGACGAATTTTTTTATTCCCCTTTTTATTAATATTGCGTCTATTTTTAACGATTTCCCAAAGATCTAAAAATTGGGAAAAAGCTTTTTTTAGAAAACAGCACGTTTTGAGTTTTTTTCTGCGTTTTAACGCGTAAAAAAAGCATAAAACGACGAATTTTTTTTATTCGTTTTTTTTTAATATTGCGCCTATTTTGGGAAAGATTTCCCCAAAGATCTAAAATGCTTTGAAAATGCTTTTTTTTTGAAAACAGCACGTTTTGAGTTTTTTAAACTGCGTTTTAACGCGAAAAAAAGCATAAAAACGACGAAATTTTTATTATTCGTTTTTTTAAAAGTTTTTATTTGAACGATTTCAACGATCTAAAAAAGCTTGAAAAAAGCTTTTTTTTAGCAAAACAGCACGTTTTGAGCTTTATTCCCCGCGTTTTAACGCGTAAAAAAAGCATAAAAAAGACGAAATTTTTTTTATTTCCTTTTTTTTTTTATTGCGTCTATTTGAAAAAGATTTGACGATCTAAAAAGTTTTAAAAAGCTTATTTGAGCAAAACAGCACGTTTTGAGTTTTAATCTGCGTTTTTTA
This sequence comes from Dalotia coriaria, assembly GCF_025399875.1. Taxonomy (NCBI): domain Eukaryota; kingdom Metazoa; phylum Arthropoda; class Insecta; order Coleoptera; family Staphylinidae; genus Dalotia; species Dalotia coriaria. The sequence goes on from NW_027045785.1 coordinate 52,178, forward strand.
AAGCGTAAAAAAGCATAAAAAAAGACGAATTTTTTTTTATTTCCCTTTTTTTTCAATATTGCTTCTATTTGA
>NW_027045786.1:0-52147 GCF_025399875.1 Dalotia coriaria
GTTTTTTTTTCCCTTTTTTAAAAAGCCCGTTTTTTTTAACGTTTTTTATTAAATTGCGATTTGAACAAACAACGTTAAATGCTGAAAAGCATTTAGCAAAAACACGTTTTTATTAAATTCGTTTTTATTAAAGCCATTTAACGACAATTTAAAATTTGTTTTTTAAAAGCAGCGTTTTAAGTTTAAATGCTTGAAAAACTTTTGAAAAAGACATTTTAGTTATTCGTTTTATTTAAAAAATCTAAAGAGAATTTTCAATCTTTATTAAAATTGCTTATTTGAAACGTTTTAGCTTTGAAATGCAAATTTTGCAAAACAGCAAATTTCGATTTTATTCTTTAATTTAAAGCTCAAATTTTCGAAATTTTTTTTATCTTTAAATTGCTTTATTTAACACACATTTCTTGAAAAGCATTTTAGAAAACAGCAAAATGACAATTTTTTTCGGTAAATAAAAGTTGTTATTTGTTTAATTTATGCTAACTATTTACAAAACCCCCTTTTTTAAAAAGCTTAAAAGCTTATTCTTTAAAAACGGAATTTTTATTATTCGTTTTAGTAATACTATTAACGACGGCGAATTTTTATTTGTTTAAAATTGCTTTTTTGAACGGTTTGGTTTAATGCTTAACCCATTTAAAAAAAAACAGGATTTTACTTTTTTAATGTTTCGCGTACGATTAAAAAGATAACTTTAATTGTTGTAATATTGCCCTTTGAAGATTTCAACATCTTCTTGAAAATGCTATTTAACAAACCAACGTTTTATTATTAGTTTTAATTTAAAAGGGTTTAAACCAAAATTTTTTTAAAAGTTTTTAAAAAGGCTTTTTTAAAAAGATTTTAAGTTAAAAAAGCTTGAAAAAACTTTAAAAAAACGCAATTTTTTAGTTTTTATTTTTTAATTTTAAAAAAGATAAAAACTAAAATTTTGAAATATTTTTTAAAACGTTTACTTTAATGCTTTAAGCTAAAAAAACAATTTTTACTTTTTCTCTATTTGAACGATTTCAACGATCCAAAATGCTTGAAAATCTTTTTAGCAAAACAAACACGTTTTGAGCTTTAATCTGCGTTTTAACCGTAAAACAGCATAAAACGACAATTTTATTATTCGTTTTTTTTAATATTGCGTCTATTTGAACGATTTCAACGATCTAAAATGGTTAAAATGCTTATTTTAGCAAAACAGCACGTTTTGAGGGTTTAATTCGTTTTAACGCGTAAAACAACATAAAAACGACAGAATTTTATTATTCGTTTTTATTTTATTGCGTCTATTTGAACGATTTCAACGATCAAAATGCTTGAAAATCTTATTTTAGCAAAACAGCACGTTTTGAGCTTTAATCTGCGTTTTAACGCCTAAAACAGCATAAAACGACGAAATTTTATTATTCGTTTTATTAATATTGCTTTTATTTGAACGATTTCAACGATCTAAAATGCTTGAAAATCTTATTTTAGCAAACAGCCCTTTTGAGCTTTAATCTGCGTTTTAACGCGTAAAACAGCATAAAACGACGAAATTTTTATTATTCGTTTTATTAATATTGCGTCTATTTGAACATTTCCCAAAGATCTAAAATGCTTGAAAATGCTTATTTTAGCAAAGGCAGCACGATTTGAGCTTTAATCTGCGTTTTAACGCGTAAAACAGCATAAAACGACGATTTTATTATTCGTTTTATTAATATTGCTTCTATTTGAACGATTTCAACGATCACAAATGCTTGAAAAATGCTTATTTTTAGCAAAGAGCGTTTTGAATTTTAATCTGCGTTTTAACGCGTAAAACGGCAAAACGGCGAATTTTTTTTATTATTCGTTTTTTATTAATATTGCTTCTATTTGAACGATTTCAACGATCACAAAATGTTTGAAAATGCTTTATTTTTAGCAAAACAGCACGTTTTGAGGAACATTCTGCTGCGTTTAACGCGTAAAACAGCATAAAAACGACGAAATTTTTTTATTATTCGTTTTTATTTTTTATTGCGTCTATTTGAACATTTGATTTCAACGATCTAAAATGCTTGAAAATGCTTATTTTAACTTAAAAACAGCACGTTTTTTGAGCTTTTAATCTGCGTTTTTTAACGTGTAAAACAGCATAAAACGACGGGTATTTTTGCAGTATTCGTTTTTTATTATCATGCTTCTATTTGAACGATTTCAACGATCTAAAATGCTTGAAAATGCTTATTTTGCCAGCAAAACAGCACGTTTTGAGCGCAATCTGCGTTTTAACGCGGTAAAACAGCATAAAACGACAATTTTTATTATTCGTTTTATTAATATTGCTTCTATTTGAACGATTTCAACGATCTAAATGCTTGAAAATGCTTATTTGAAGGCAAAAACAGCACGTTTTGAGAGCTTTTAAATCTGCGTTTTAACGCGTAAAACAGCATAAAACGACGGGTACGTATTCGTTTTTTATTAATATTGCGCACGTCTATTTGAACATTTCAACGATCACAAAATGCTGAAAGTAACTTATTTTAGCAAAAACAGCACGTTTTGAGCTTTGTCTGCGTTTTAACGCCTAAAACAGCATAAAACGACGAAATTTTTATTATTCGTTTTTTTATTAATATTGCCTCTATTTGAACGATTTCAACGATCTAAAATGCTTGAAAAATGCTTATTTTAGCAAAACAGCACGTTTTTGAGCTTAATCTGCGTTTTAACGCGTAAAACAACATAAAAACGACGAATTTTTTTTTTTTTTTTTTTTTTTTTTAAAATTTTTAAAAAAAAAAAAAGGGAATTTTTTTAAAAATTTTTTTTTTTTATTTTTTTTAAAAAAAATAAAAAAAAAATTTTTTTTTTTTAAAAAAAAATTTTTTTTTAAAAAAAAAAAAAAAAAAATTTTTTTTTTTTTTTTTTAAAAAAACCAAAAAAAAAAGGTTTTTTTTTTTTTAAAAAAGGTTTTTTTTTAAAAAAAATTTTTTTTTTTTTAAAAAAAAAGGGAAAAAGGGTTTTTTTTTTTTAATTTTTTTTTAAAAAAAAAAAAAATTTTTTAAAAAATTTTTTTTTTTTTTTTTAAAAAAAATTTTAAAAGGGGAAAAAAAATTTAAAAAAAATTTTTTTTTTAAAAATTTTTTTTTTTTTAAAAAAATTTCCAAAATTTTTTTTTTTATTTAAAAAAAAATTTTTTTTTTTTTTTAAAAATTTTTTTTTTAAAACCCAAAAAACGGGTTTTTTTTTTTTTAAACCCAAAAATTTTTTTTAAAAAAAAAAAAGTTTTAAAAAAAAATTTTTTAAAAAAACCCCTTTTTTTTAAAAAAAAAAACGGAAATTTTTTTTTTTTTTTTAAAAAAAAGGGGAAATTTTTTTTAAAAAAAAAAAAAAAGGTTTTTTAACAAAAAATTTTTAAATTTTTGGGTTTTTTGGAAAACAACAAAAGGAAAAATTTTTTTTTTTAAAAAAATTTCCAAAATTTTTTTTTTCCCTTTTTTTTTTCTTTTTTGAAAAAAACGTTTAAATTTTTGGTTTAAATTTTCCAAAAAAAAGGGGATTTTTTTTTTTCCCCCCAAAAAAAAAAAATTTTTTTTGGGGGGTTTTTTTTTTTTTTTTTTCGGGGTTTTTTTTTTGGGGAAAAAAAAAGGGGGGTTTTGGGGGTTTTTTTTTGGGGGGGGGTTTGGGGGGGGGGTTTTTTTTTTTTATTTTTTTTTTTAAAAAAAAAAAATTTAAAAAAAAAAAATTTTTTTAAAAAAAATTTTTTTAAAAAACCCCCCAAAAAAAAAAAAAAAAATTTTTTTTTTTTTTTTTTTTTTTTTTTCCCCCCAAAATTTTTTAAAAAAAAGGGGGAAAAAACCCCAAATTTTTTTTAAAAAAAAAAAAAAAAATTTTTTAAAAAATTTTTTTTTTTTTTTTTTAAATTTTTTTTTTAAAAATTTTTAAAACCCAAAAACCAAAAAAACCCTTTTTTTTTTTAAAAAAGTTTTAATTTTTTCCTTTTTTTTTTTTAAAAAAAAAAAAAAGTTTTTTAAATTTTTTTTCCAAAAAATTTTTGGGGAAAAAACCTTTTTTTTAAAAAATTTTTTCCAAAAAAAAAAAAATTTTTTTTCCCTTTTTTTTTTGTTTTTTTTTAAAATTTTTGAAAAATTTTTTAAAAAATTTTTTTTTTGGGGGGTTTTTTTTTGGTTTTAACCCCAAAAAAACCAAAAAATTTTTTTTTTTTTTTTTTTTTTTATTTGAACGATTTCAACGATCTAAAAATTTAAATTTTTTTTAAAAAAAAATTTTTTTTTCCTTTTTTAAAAAAAAAAAAAACCCGGTTTTTTTTTTTTTTTTATTTTTTTTTTTGGGGAAAAAAAAAAAATTTTTTAAAAAAATTTTTTAAAAAAACAAAAGGGCCTTTTGGTTTTTTTCCCCAAAAAAAAAAAAAAAAAAAATTTTTTTTTTTTTTGCCTTTTTTTTCCATTTAACGATTTAAAAAATTAAAAACCCGAAATTTTAAAAACCCCTTTTTTTTTTTTTTTTAAAAAAAAAACCAAAAAATTTTTTTTTTTTTTTTTAAAAAATTTTTTTTTTTTTTCCTTAAAAAAAATTTTAAAAAGCCGGGTTTTTAACTTTTGCGTTTAAAAAAAAAAAAATTTAAAAAAATTTTTTTTTCTTTTTTTTTTTTTTTCCCCCCCCTTTTAAAAAAAAATTTTTTTTTAAAAAGGGGAAAAAAAAAAAAAAAAACCCAAAAAAAAAAATTTTTTTTTTTTTTTTTTCCCCAAAAAAAAACCCCTTAAATTTTAAAAAAATTTTTTTTTTTAAAAAGGTTTTTTTAAAAAATTTTTAAAAAAAAAAAAATTTTTTTTTTTTTTTTTTTAAAATTCCCCCAAAAAAAAAAAATTTTTTAAAAGGGAAAAACCCAAAAAAAATTTTAATTTTAAAAGGTTTTAAAAAAAAATTTTTTTTTTTTTTTTTTTGGTTTTTTTTTTGGGTTTATTTAAAAACCCCAAAAACCCGGGAAAAACCCCTTTTTTTGCTTTTGCGTTTAAAAAAAAAAAAAAACCAAAAAAAATTTTTTTTTTTTTTTTAATTTCGTTTTTAAAAAATTTGGGGTTTTTTTAAAAAAAAAAAATTTTTTTTTTTTTTTTAAAACCAAAAAAAATTTTTTTTAAAATTTGTTTTTTTTAATATTGCGTCTATTTGAACGATTTCAACGATCTAAAATGCTTGAAAATGCTTTTTTTTAGCAAAAAAAGCACGTTTTGAGCTTTAATCTGCGTTTTAACGCGTAAAACAGCATAAAAAAGACGAATTTTTTATTATTCGTTTTTATTAATATTGCTTCTATTTGAACGAGTTCAAAGATCTAAAATGCTTGAAAATGCTTTTTTAGCAAAACAGCACGTTTTGAGCTTTAATCTGCGTTTTAACGCGTAAAACAGCATAAAACGACGAAATTTTTATTATTCGTTTTTATTAATATTGCGTCTATTTGAACGATTTCAACGATCTAAACTGAAAATGCTTATTTTAGCAAAACAGCACGTTTTGAGCTATAATCAGCGTTTTAACGCGAAACAACATAAAACGACGAAATTTTATTATTTGTTTTATTAATATTGCGTCTATTTGAACGATTTCAACGATCTAAAATGCTTGAAAATGCTTATTTTAGCAAAACAGCACGTTTGAGTTTAATCTGCGTTTTAACGCGTAAACAACATAAAACGACGAATTTTTTATTATTCGTTTTTATTAATATTGCTTCTATTTGAACGATTTCAACGATCTAAATAGCGAAAATGCTTATTTTAGCAAAACAGCACGTTTTGAAACTTTATTCTGCGTTTAACGCGTAAAACAGCATAAAAACGACGAAATTTTTATTATTCGTTTTTATTAATATTGCTTCTATTTGAACGATTTCAACGATCTAAAATGCTTGAAAATGCTTATTTAGCAAAACAGCGTTTGAGCTTTTAATCTGCGTTTTAACGCGCGTAAAACAGCATAAAACGACGATTTTTTTATTATTCGTTTTTTATTAATATTGCTTCTGTTGAACGATTTCCAGCGATCACAAATGCTTGAAAATGCTTATATTAGCAAAACAGCACGTTTGAGCTTTTGTCTGCGTTTTTAACGCGTAAACCCAGCATAAAACAGCGAAATTTTTATTGTTCGTTTTTATTAATATTGCGTCTATTTGAACTATTTCGAAAGCGATCTAAAATGCTTGAAAATGCTTATTTTAGCAAAACAGCGTTTTGAGCTTTATTCTGCGTTTTAACGCGTAAAACAGCATAAAACGACGAAATTTTTTATTATTCGTTTTTATTTTATTTGCGTCTGTTTGTGATTCCAGCGATCTAAAATGCTTGAAAATGCTTATTTTAGCAAAACAGCACGTTTTGAGCTTTAATCTGCGTTTTAACGCGTAAAACAGCATAAACGGCAATTTTTCATTATTCGTTTTATTAATATTGCTTCTGTTGCAGACGATTTCAACGATCTAAAATGCTTGAAAATGCTTATTTTTGTAAAACAGCGTTTTGAGAGAGCTTTAATCCTGCGTTTTAACGCGTAAAACAGCATAAAACGACGAATTTTTTATTATTCGTTTTTTATTAATATTGATTCTGTTGAACGATTTCAGCGATCACAAATGCTTGAAAATGCTTATTTTAGCAAAACCATTTTGTTTATTCTGCGTTTTAACGCGTAAAAAATAAAACGACGAAATTTTATTATTCGTTTTTTTTATTGGTATTTGAAGTTTCAACGATCTAAAATGCTTTGAAAACTGTTTTGAACACAATGTTTAGTAAACTGCTTTTTAAAACGCGAACTAAACGTTAATTTTTTATTATTCGTTTTTAATTTAGCTCTAATGATTATGATTTTAAAAGCAGAAATTTAGTTTTAAAACAGCTTTATTTAATTTTTAACGGTAAACAGTATAAACGAAATTTTTTATTATTTTTTTATTAATCCTTTTGAATGCATTTTAACATCTAAAAAGCTTAAAATGCTTATTTTTAAACACGTTTCAGCTTTTAACTGCGTTTAACGTTAAATAAAAGGAATTTTTTAATTTCAGCTTTTATAATATTGCGTCTTTTAAGAAATTCAACATCTAAAATCTTAAATTGCTTTTTTGAAAACAGCATTACTTTATTATTTTTTAGCGTAATGCTGCATGAAACAGAATTTATTATCTTTTTTAATATGCTTATATTTGAACCAACGATCTTAAATGCTTTAATGCTTAATAAAAACAAACCGAAATTTTATTCTTTTTAAAAAACGTTAAGAACGATTTTAGTTTTTTTTAAATGCTTCTTTATGAAATTTCCTTCTATTTAAAGTTATTGCAAAAGCGAGTTTTGATTTTTTTTCGTTTTAAGCTAAAACGATAAAACATTTTTAATGTTATTTTATTTTCATTTAACGATTTAACGATCTAAAATGCTTGAAATGCTTATTATAAAAACAGCACGTTTTACTTTATTCTGCGTTTTAACGTAATAAAACGACGAAATTTTTATTATTTTTATTTTTATTGCGTCTTTTGAACGATTTCAACGATTAAAATCTTGAAATCTTATTTACAAACAGACGTTTTGCTTTATTTATTTTAACGCGTAAAGCAAAAAGAAATTTTTTTATTCGTTTTTTAAAAAGTCGTTTATTTGAACGATTTACGCGTAAAAATTAAAACGCTATTTTATATTAGGTTTAGTTTTGCTGCTTTAACAAATCAAATAAAATTAAAAATTTTATTTTGCCTTTTTATTAAATTGCTTTATTGAAACAGTTAAATCAAAAATTTTAATAATTGCTTTTTTTATAAGCAGCCGTTTTGATTTTAATTCGTTTAAAGTAAAAATTTAAAACGCAATTTTTGATTTTGTTTTTTAATGTATACTATAACAACGATTTATTATTGTTATTTATTTCAGCATGAAATCAACGTTTATTGGTTTGAATCGTATTTTAAGTAAAACAGCATTAAACGGAATTTATTATTCGTTTACTAAATCCTATTGAAGGTTAACGCATTAAAATTTTGAAAATCTTATTTTTAAAATCATTTGTTTAAATCTACGTTTTAACGCTAAAACATAAAAGCATTTTTTATTTTAACGCGTAACATAAAAATGCTTTTTAATTTCAATTGATCTAAAATTTAAATTGCTTTTAAAAAGCAGCAATGCTTAGTTTTAATCTGCGTTTTACCTTTAACTAAAGCGTAAAAAAATTTTATTTTATTTTTTTTTGAACTGATTTCAGATTAAATTTTAAAATGCTTATTTTAAAAAGCTTTTTAAACTTTAAGCGTGCGTTTTAACGCGTAAAACCAACATAAAAACGAAATTTTTTATTATTTTTTTTTAATTTGCGTCTGTTTGAACGATTTCAACGATCTAAAATCTTGAAAATGCTTATTTAGCAAAAGCAGTTTTGAGCTTTATTCTGCGTTTTAACGTAAAACAGCAAAAAGCGAATTTTTATTTTCGTTTTTTATTATTTGCGTCTATTTGAACGATTTCAACGATCTAAAATGCTTGAAATGCTTATTTTAGCAAAACAGCTCGTTTGAGAACTTTAATCTACTTTTAACGCGTAAAACAGCTATAAAACGACGAATTTTTACATTATTCGTTTTTATTAATATTGCGTCTATTTGAACGATTTCTAACGATCTAAAATGCTTGAAAATGCTTATTTTAGCAAACCAGCACGTTTTGAGCTTTTATTCTGCGTTTTAACGCGTAAAACATAAAACGACGAAATTTTATTATTCGTTTTTTATTTTTGTGCGTCTATTTGAACATTGGATTTCAGCGATCTAAAAGGTAGCGAAGGCCGGTAGCAAAACAGCACGTTTTGATCTGCGTTTTAACGCGTAATGCAGCATAAAACGACGAATTGCAGTATTCGTTTTTGATAATATTGCTTCTATTTGAACGATTTCAATTAAAATGCTTGAAAATGCTTATTTTAGCAAAACAGCACGTTTTGAGCTTTAATCTGCGTTTTAACGTAAAACAGCGCATAAAAACGACAGGAATTTTATTATTTATTCGTTTTTATTAATATTGCGCGTCTGTTGAACGATTTCAACGATCTAAAATGCTTGAAAATGCTTATTTTAGCAAAACAGCACGTTTGGTTTAATCTGCGTTTAACGCGTAAAACAGCATAAAACGAATTTTTTATTATTCGTTTTTTATTAATATTTAACTTCTATTTGAACGTTTCAACGATACAAAATGCCCGAAAATGCTTATTTTAGCAGCAGAAACAGCACGTTTTGAGCTTTAATCTGCGTTTTAACGCGTAAAACAGCTTATAAAAACGACTAATTTTTATTATTCGTTTTTGGTATTAATATTTAGCTTCTATTTGAACGATTTTCAACGATCTAAAAATGCTTGAAAATGCTTATTTTAGCAAAACAGCGCGACGAGCTTTTAATCACCGCGTTTTAACGCGTAAAACGGCAAACGACAGATTTTTTTTGTATTCGTTTTATTAATATTGCGTCTATTTGGCAGACGATTTCAGCGATCTAAAATGCTTGCTTGAAAATGCTTATTTTAGCAAAACAGCACGTTTGAGCTTTTAATCTGCGTTTTAACGCGTAAAACAGCATAAAACGACGAAATTTTTATTATTCGTTTTTATTAATGTGCGTCATTTGAACGATTTCAGCGATCTACCGTGGCGAAAATGCTTATTTTTAGCAGCAAACCAGCACGTTTGAGCTTTATTCGCCGTTTTTAACGCGTAAAAGGCAACATAAAGAAACGACGAAATTTTTATTATTCGTTTTTATTTTTATTGCGTCTATTTGAACGATTTCCAACGATCTGCGATGCTTGAAAGTACTTTATTTTAGCAGCAAAAACAGCACGTTTGAGCTTTAATCTGCGTTTTAACGTAATGCAACATAAAAACGACGAATTTTTATTATTCGTTTTTATTAATATTGCTTCTATTTGAACGATTTCAACGATCTAAAATGCTTGAAAATGCTTATTTTAGCAAAACAGCACGTTTGAGGCACAATCTGCGTTTTAACGCGTAAAACGACATAAAACGACAGAATTTTTATTGTTCGTTTTTCATTAATATTTGCGTCTATTTGAACGATTTCAACGATCTCACGTCTTGAAAATGCTTATTTACAGCAAAACAGCACGTTTTGAGTTTTAATCTGCGTTTTAACGCGTAAAACAGCATAAAACGACGAATTTTTTTATTATTCGTGTTTTGTTAATGTGCTTCTATTTGAACGATTTTACCAACGCGATCTAAAATGCTTGAAAATGCTTATTTTAGCAAAACAGCGCGTTTAGAGCTTTTAATCTGCGTTTTAACGCACGTAAAGAGCAACATAAAACGACTGATTTTTATTATTCATTCCAGACTTTATTAATGCTGCTTCATTTTGAACGATTTCAACGATCTAAAATGCTTGAAAATCAGCATTTCCAGCAAAACAGCGTTTGGAAAACTTTACAATCTGCGTTTAACGCGTAAAACAACATAAAACGACGAATTTTTTTATTATTCGTTTTTGGTATGCGTCTATTTTAGACCGGTTTCAACGATCTAAAATGCTGAAAATGCTTATTTTACGCCGAGCAGCACGTTTGAGCTTTAATCTGCGGTTTGCCGCGTAAAACAACATAAAACATATTAGATTTTTTATTTATTCGTTTTATTAGTATTTAGCTTCTATTTGAACGATTTCAACGATCTATTCGCGAAGAACTTATTTTATGAAAACAGCGTTTGAAGGTATTCTGCGTTTAACGCGTAGAGCAACATAAAACGTGAATTTTGTTATTTCTCGTTTTTATTATCTTCTTCCTATTTAGACGATTTCAACGATCTAAAATGCTTGAAAATGCTTATTTAGCAAGGCGGCGCGTTTGGGCTTTGCCATTTCTGCGTTTTGCTTAGCGTAAAACAACGCATAAAACGACGAATTTTTATTATTCGTTTTATTAATGTGCGTCTAACTGAACGTTTCCAACGATCTGCGTGCGCCAGAAATCTTGGCTTTGGCGAAACAGCACGTTTTGGCGCGACTGCGTTTTAACGTGAGCAACGACAGGAATTTTATTATTCGTTTTTTTATTTTATTGCGTCTATTTGAACGATTTCCATGATCTAAAAGCTTGAAAATGCTTATTTTAGCAAAACAGCACGTTGCGAGGCTTTTAAATGCGTTTTAACGTAAAACAGCTTATAAAACGACAGCAGATTTTTATTATTCGTTTTTTGGTAGTATTACACTTCTATTTGAACGATTTCAACGATTTAAATGCTTGAAAATGCTTGTTTACCAGCAAAACAGCACGATTTGGAAAGCACAATCTGCGTTTTAACGCGTCAAACAACACTAAAACGACCAGGAATTTTTTATTATTGTTTTATTAATGGCCGTCTGTTTGAACGTTTTCAACGATCTAAAATATGCTTGAAAATGCTTATTTTAGCAAACAGCAGCACGTTTTGCAGGCTTTATTCTGCGTTTTAACGCGTAAAACAGCATAAAACGACAGAAATTTTATTATTCGTTTTTATTTTATTGCGTCTATTTGAACGATTTCAACGATCTAAAATGCGCGCAGAAATGCTTGTTTAGCAAAACAGCGCGTTTTGAGCTTTAATCACCGCGTTTTGCCGCGTACAACATAAAACGACGAATTTGCAGTATTTCGTTTTTTGTGAAAATGACGCTTCTATTTGAACGATTTCAACGATCCGATGGCAGAAAATGCTATTTTGGCAATAGCACGTTTTGAGCCAATCTGCACGTTTTAACGCGTAAAACAGCATAAAAACTGACAGGGAATTTTATTATTCGTTTTATTAATATTGCACTCTATTTGAACATTCAACGATCTAAAATGCTTTGAAAATGTTTATTTTAGCAGCAAACAGCGTTTTGAGGGTTTAATCTGCGTTTTAACGCGTAAAACAGCATAAAAACGACGAATTTTTTTTATTATTCGTTTTTTGGTAATATTGCTTCTATTTGAACGATTTCAACGATCTAAGAGTAAGCGAAATACTTATTTTAGCAAAACAGCACGTTTGAGCTTTATTCTGCGTTTAACGCGCGTAAAACATAAAACGACGAATTTTTTATTATTCGTTTTTATTAATATTGCTTCTATTTGAACGATTTCAACGATCTAAAATGGCAAAAATGCTTATTTTACCAGCAAAACAGCGTTTTTGCAGGCTTTAATCTGCGTTTTTTATTAGTAAAACATCATAAAAGCGACGATTTTTATTGCTAAGTTTTTATTAATATTTAGCTATTTAAGACGATTTCAACGTCTAAAATGCTTGAAAATGCTTATTTTAACGAAACAGCACGTTTGAGCTTTACAATCTGCGTTTTAACTCGTAAAACAGCATAAAACGGTAATTTTTTATTATTCGTTTTTTATTAGTATTTGCTTCTATTTGAACGATTTCAACGATCTAAAATGCTTGAAAATGCTTATTTAGCAAAACAGCGTTTTGAGCTTTAATCTGCGTTTTAGCGCGTAAAACAACATAAAAACGACGAATTTTTGTATTACATTGGGCTTTTTTATTAATGTTGCGCGTCTATTTGAACGGTTCAACGATCAAAAATGCTTTAAAAATGCTTATTTTAGCAAAACAGCACGTTTGCAGGCTTTATTCTGCGTTTAGCAGCGTAAAACAGCATAAAACGACGAAATTTTTATTCGTTTTTATTAATTGCGTCTATTTGAGCGATTTCAACGATCTAAAATGCTTGAAAATGCTTATTTTATACGACAGCACGTTTTGAGCTTTAATCGCGTTTTAACGCGTAAAACATAAAATGACGAATTTTTATTATTCGTTTTTATTAATATTGCTTCTATTTAAACGATTCAACGATCTAAAATGCTTGAAAATGCTTATTTTAGCAAAACAGCGCACGTTTGAGCTTTAATCTGCCACGTTTTAACGCGTAAAACGCGCATAAAACGACGAGGAATTTTTATTATTCGTTTTTATTAATGGCCGTCTATTTGGGCCGATTTCCAGCGATCTAAAATCGCGAAAATGCTTATTTTGCTGTAAAAGTAGCGCGATTTTGAGCTTTAATCTGCGTTTAACGCGTAAAACAGCATCAAAACGACGAAATTTTTTATTATTCGTTTTTTAATATTGCTTCTATTTGAACGATTTCAACGATCTAAAAATGCTTGAAAATGCTTATTTAGCAAAACAGCACGTTTTGAGCTTTAATCACTTTTAACGCGTAAAACAACATAAAGCGACAATTTTTGTGTTCCGTTTTTTATTAATATTGCGTCTATTTGAACGATTTCAGCTTGATCACAAAAATGCTTGAAAATGCTTATTTTAGCAAAACAGCACACGTTTTGAGCTTTATTCTGCGTTTTAGCGCGTAAAACGGCGCATAAAACGACGGTACATTATTCGTTTTTTATTTTTTGTGCGCGTCTATTTGAACGATTTCAACGATTCGTAGCATTTTGGCAAAACAGCGTTTTGAGCTTTAGTCTGGAATTTTAACGCGTAATGCAACATAAAACGACGAAGATTTTTGTTATTCGTTTTTGCATTTAATATTTAGCTTCTATTTTGAACGATTTCAACGATCTAAAATGCTTGAAAATTACTTATTTTTAGCAAAACAGCGCATTTTGAGCTAATCTGCAACGCGTAAAACGCCAACATAAAAACGACGAAATTTTTATTATTTAGTTTTTTATTAATGTGCGTATTTGAACGATTTCAACGTCCGTCTTGAAAATGCTTATTTAGCAAAACAGCACGTTTTGAAGAGTTTAATCTGCGTTTTAACGCGTCAGGCAACATAAAACGACGAAGATTTTTTATTATTCGTTTTATTAAATGTGCTTCTATTTGAACGATTTAACGATCTAAAATGCTTGAAAATGCTTATTTTAGCAAAACAGCGTTGCAGGCTTTATTCTGGGTTTTAACGCGTAAAACAGCATAAAACGACAGATTTTATTATTCACGTTTTTATTAATATTGCTTCTATTTGAACGATTCAACGATCTACAAATGCTTGAAATGCTTATTTTATAAAACAGCACGTTTTGAGCTTTAATCTGCGTTTTAATGCGGCGTAAAACATCATAAGCGACGAATTTTTTATTATTCGTTTTTTTTATTAATATTGCTTCTATTTGAACGATTTCAACGATCTAAAATGGCACGAAATGCTTATTTTAACGAAACAGCAGCGCGTTTGAAGGTAATCACGTTTTAACTCTAAATGAAACAGCGCACAAAACGACGAATTTTTTATTATTCGTTTTATTAATCATTGCTTTCTATTTGAACGATTTAGCTTGATCTAAAATACTTGAAAATGCTTATTTTTAGCAAACGGCACGTGCGGAAGCTTTAATCTGCGTTTAACGCGTAAAACAACATAAAACGACAAATTTATTATTCGTTTTATTAATGTGCGTCTATTTGAACGATTTCAACGATCAGAAGTAGCGAAAATGGTTATTTAGCAAAACAGCACGTTTAGCGGAGCTTTAATCGCGTTTAACGCGTAAACAGCATAAAACGGCAGGAATTTTTATTATTCAGTTTTTATTAATATTGGCGCACCATTTGAACGATTTCCAGCGATCTGGAAATGCTTGAAAGTATACATTTAGCAAAACAGCGTTTGAGACTTTATTCTGCGTTTAACGCGTAAAACAACATAAAACGACGAAATTTTTTATTATTCGTTTTTATTAATATTGCGTCTATTTGAGCGGAATTTCAACGATGCAAATAAGCGATACTTATTTTAGCAGCAAAACAGCACGTTTTTGAGCTTTTAATCTGCGTTTTTAACGCGTAAAGAGCATAAAATGACGAATTTTTTTATTATTCGTTTTATTAATGTGTAGCTTCTATTTAAACGATTTCAACGATCCCACAAATGCTTGAAAGAGTAGCGTTTGTAGCAAAACAGCGTTTGAGGAAACTTGTCTGCGTTTTAGCAGCGTAAAACAGCAAAACGACGAATTTTTTATTATTCGTTTTGTGCGTAGGCTGCGTCTATTTGAATGATTTCAACGATCACAAATGCTTGAAAATGCTTATTTTTAGCAAAACAGCACGTTTGAACTTTAATCTGCATTTTAACGCGTAAAACAACATAAAACGACGAAATTTTATTATTCGTTTTTTTTTCTAATGGCGAAAATATTTTAGCAGACATTTCAGCGATCTAAAATGCTTGAAATGCTATTTTAGCAAAACAGCGTTTTGAGCTTTAATCTGCGTTTTAACGCGTAAAACAGCATAAAAGCGGCGGGCTTTTTATTATTCGTTTTATTAATGTGCGTCTATTTGGTTGATTTCAGCAGTCTAAAGGAATGCCGAAAATACTTATTTTATAAACAGCGTTTTGAGCTTTTATTCTGCGTTTAACGCGGTTAAAACAGCATACGTGACAGAAATTTTTATTATTTGGTTTTGCGTCAGCGGGCATTTCAACGATCTAAAAGCTCGAAATGCTTATTTTGGCAAGGCGGCGTTTTTGAGCTTTTAATCTGCATTTTAACGCGTAAAACAGCATAAAACGACGATTTTTTTTTATTATTCGTTTTATTATGGCCGAAAAGCGCTATTTGAACGATTTCAACGTCAAATGTTTAAAATGCTTATTTTAACAAAACAGCACGATTTTGCGGAAGGCCTCAATCTGCGTTTTAACTCGTAAAACAGCATAAAACGACGGAATTTGCACATTACGTGCCGTTTTATTAATATTGATTTATTTGGGTGATTTCCAGCGATCTAAAATGGCGAAATGCTTATTTAGCAAAACAAGCACGTTTTTGAGCTTTAATCCCGTTTTAACGTAAAACCATAACTTTATAAAACGACAGAATTTTATTCGTTTATTAATATTGCGTCATTTGAGCGTTTGCAACAATCTAAAATGCTTGAAAATGCTTATTTTAGCAAACAGCACGTTGGCGAGCTTTAATCTGCGTTTAACGCGTAAAACAGCATAAAACGACGAATTTCTTATTATTCGTTTTTTTACGCTATAATTGCTTCTATTTGAACGATTTCAACGATCTAAAATGCTTGAAAATGCTTGTTTTAGCAAACAGCACGTTTTGAGCTTTAATCTGCGTTTTAACGCGTAAAACAGCATAAAACGACGAATTTTTATTATTCGTTTTATTAATATTGCTCTATTTGAACGATTTCAACGATCTAAAATGCTTGAAAATGCTTATTTTAGCAAAACAGCACGTTTTGAGCTTTAATCTGCGTTTAACGCGTAAAACAGCATAAAACGACGAATTTTTATTATTCGTTTTTATTAATATTGCGTCTATTTGAACGATTTCAACGATCTAAAATGCTTGAAAGTAGCATTTCAGCAAAACAGCACGTTTGAGCTTTAATCTGCGTTTTTAACGCGTAAAACAGCATAAAAACATTTAAATTTTTATTATTCGTTTTTATTAATATTGCGCCCTATTTAGACGATTTCAACGATCTAAAATGCTTGAAAATGCTTATTTTAGCAAAACCCAGCGCGTTTTGAGCTTTAATCTGCGCGTTTTAACGCGTAAAACAGCATAAAAACGACGAATTTTTATTGTTCGTTTTATTAATATTGCTTCTATTTGAACGATTTCCAACGATCTAAAATGCTTGAAAATGATTATTTTAGCAAAACAGCACGTTTGAAGGCTTTTAATCTGCGTTTTAACGCGTAAAGCAGCATAAAAACGACAGGAGGTACTGTTATTCGTTTTATTAATAATTGCGTCTATTTGAACGATTTCCAGCGATTTACCGTCTTGAAAATTACTTATTTTAGCAAAACATCGCGTTTTACCAGGCTTTATTCTGCGTTTTTAACGCGTAAACAACATAAAAACGACGAAATTTTTTATTATTCGTTTTTATTTTTATTGCGTCTATTTGAACAGTTTCAACGATCTAAAATGCGCGAAAATGCTTATTTTAGCAAAACAGCGCGTTTGATCTTTGTCTGCGTTTTAACGCGTAAAAACAGCATAAAAACGGCAGAAATTTTTTTATTATTCGTTTTTATTAATATTGCATCTGTTGAACGATTTCAACGATCTAAAATGCTTGAAAATGCTTATTTTAGCAAAACAGCGTTTTGAGGCTTTAATCTGCGTTTTAGCTTGCGTAAAACAGCATAAAAACGACGAAATTTTTATTATTCGTTTTATTAATAGTAGCTTCTATTTGAACGATTTCAACGTCTAAAATGCTTGAAAATGCTTACTTTAGCAAACGCGCATTTTGAGGCTTTAATCTGCGTTTTAACGCGTAAAAACAGCATAAAAACGACGAATTTTTTTGTGTTCGTTTTTATTAAGCTGTTGCTTCTATTTGAACGATTTCAACGATCGTACTTGAAAATGATTATTTTAGCAAAACAGCACGTTTTGGTGCAATCTGCGTTTTAACGCGCGTAAAACAGCATAAAACGACGAAATTTTTATTATTCGTTTTTATTAATATTTGCGTCTATTTGAACGGTTCCAGCGATACAAAATGCTTGAAAATACTTATTTAGCAAAACAGCGCGTTTTGATCTTTTAATCCTGCGTTTTAACGCGTAAAGCAGCATAAAACGAGCGAATTTTTATTATTCGTTTTTATTAATATTGCTTCTATTTGAACGATTTCAGCGATCTAAAATGCTTAAAGGCGATTATTTTAGCAAAACAGCGCGTGTTGAGCTTTAATCTGCGTTTTAACGTAAAAACAGCATAAAAACGACGAAATTTGTATTATTGCGTTTTTATTAATATTGCGTCTATTTGAACGATTTCAACGATCACAAAATGCTTGAAATGCCTATTTTAGCAAAACAGCGCGTTTGAGCGTTAATCTGCACGTTTTTAACAGGTAAAACAGCATAAAATCGACGAATTTTTTATTATTAGTTTTTATTAATATTTGCTTCTATTTGAACGGTTTCAACGATCTAAAATGCTTGAAATGCTTTACTTTAGCAAAACAGCACGTTTTTGAGCTTTAATCTGCGTTTTAGCGCGTAAAACAGCGCCAAAACGACGAATTTTTTTATTATTCGTTTTTATTAATATTTAGCTATTTGAACGATTCAACGATCTAAAATTCTTGAAAATGCTTATTTTAGCAAAACAGCTCGTTTTGAGCTTTAATCTGCGATGTTAACGCGTAAACAGCATAAAACGACCTAATTTTTATTATTCGTTTTTATTAATATTGCGTCTATTTGAACGATTTCAGCGATCTAAAATGCTTGAAAATGTTTATTCTAGCAAAACAGCACGTTTTGAGCTTTAATCTGCGTTTTAATGCGTAAAACAGCATAAAACGACGAATTTTTTTATTATTCGTTTTATATTAATATTGCTTCTATTTGAACGATTTCAACGATCTAAAATGCTTGAAAATGCTTATTTTAGCAAAACAGCACGTTTGAGCTTTATTCTGCGTTTAACGCGTAAAACAGCATAAAACGACGAAATTTTATTATTCGTTTTTATTAATATTGCGTCTATTTGAACGATTTCAACGATCAAAATGCTTGAAAATGCTTATTTTAGCAAAACAGCGTTTGAGCTTTTGTCTGCGTTTTCACGCGTAAAACAGCGCAAATTACGAATTTTTTATTATTCGTTTTTTATTAATATTGCTTCTATTTATACGATTTCAACGATCTAAAATGCTTGAAAAGTAAGCATTTTGTAAAACAGCACGTTTGAGCTTTAATCTGCGTTTTAACGCGTAAAACAACATAAAACGACGATTTTTATTATTCGTTTTTATTAATATTGCTTCTGTTTGAACGATTTCAACGATCTAAAATGCTTGAAAATGCTTTTTTAGCAAAAGACAGCACGTTGCAGGCTTTAATCTTTCGTTTTAACGCGTAAAACAGCATAAAACGACAGATTTTTATTATTCGTTTTTTATTAATGTGCTTCTATTTGAACGATTTCAACCATCTAAAATGCTTGAAAATGCTATTTCAACAAAACAGCACGTTTTGGGCTTTAATCTGCGTTTTAACGCGTAAAACAGCATAAAAACGATGGGAATTTTGGCTATTCGTTTTAATTAATATTGCGCCCTATTTGAACGATTTCAACGATCTAAAATGCTTTGAAAATGCTTATTTTAGCAAAGAGCGCATTTTGAGCTTTAATCTGCGTTTTAACGCGTAAAAACAGCTTATAAAACGACGAATTTTTATTATTCGTTTTTATTAATATTGCTTCTATTTGAACAATTTCAACGATCAAAATGCTTGAAAATGCTTATTTTAGCAAAACAGCACGTTTTGAGCTTAATCTGCGTTTAACGCGTAAAACAGCATAAAACGACGGGTACATTATTCGTTTTTTATAAATGTGCTTCTATTTGAACGATTTCAGCGATCTAAAATAGCAGAAAATGCTTATTTTAGCAAAACAGCACGTTTTGAGCTTTAATCTGCGTTTTAACGCGTAAAACAGCATAAACTGACGAATTTTTTATTATTCGTTTTTATTAATGTGCGTCTATTTGAACGATTTCGCGATCTAAAATCGCGAACGTACTTATTTTGTAAAACAGCGACTTGAGAACAATCTGCGTTTTAACGCGTAAAACAGCATAAAACGACGATTTTTTTATTATTGATTTTTTTATTAATATTGCTTCTATTTGAACGGTTCAACGATCTAAAATGCTTGAAAATGCTTATTTAGCAAAACAGCACGTTTTAGCGAGCTTTAATCCTGCGTTTTAACGCGTAAAACAACATAAAACGACGAAATTTTTATTATTCATTTTTTATTAATGCGCGTCTATTTGAACAGTTTCAGCGTCTAAGCGAAAATGCTTATTTTAGCAAAACAGCACGTTTTTGAGCTTTAATCTTCTACGTTTTAACGCGTAAACAGCATAAAACGACGAATTTTTATTCGTTTTTATTAATATTGCTTCTATTTGAACGATTTCAATACATCTAAAATGCTTGAAAATGCTTATTTCAAGCAAACAGCGTTTGAGCTTTAATGCACGTTTTAACGCGTAAAACAACATAAAAACGATGAAATTTTTTATTATTCGTTTTTATTAATATTGCGCCTATTTGAACGATTTCAACGATCTAAAATGCTTGAAAGTACTTATTTTAGCAAAACGGCACGTTTTGAGGCTTTAATCTGCGTTTTATCATGAGCCAAGCATAAAACGACGAATTTTTATTATTCGTTTTATTAATATTGCTTCTATTGCGAACGATTTCAACGATCTAAAATGCTTGAAATGATTATTTTAGCAAAACAGCACGTTTTGAGCTTTTAATCTACGTTTTAACGCACGTAAAGCAACATAAAACGACGGAAATTTTTATTATTCACGTTTTTATTAATATTGCGTCTATTTGAACGATTTCAACGATTTAAAATGCTTGAAAATGCTTGGTACAGCAAACATCACGTTTTTGAGCTTTATTCTGCGTTTTAACGTAAAACGCATAAAACGACAGAAATTTTTATTATTCGTTTTATTTTGTGCGTCTATTTGAACGGTTCAACGATCTAAAATCTTGAAAATGCTTATTTTAGCAAAACAGCACGTTTGAGCTTTAATCTGCGTTTTAACGCGTAAAAAGCAGCATAAAAACGACGAAATTTTTATTATTCGTTTTTATTAATATTGCGTCTATTTGAACGGTTCAACGTCTGAAATGCTTGAAAATGCTTATTTTAGCAAAACAGCACGTTTGAGCTTTAATCTGCGTTTTAACGCGCGTAAAACAGCATAAAACGACGGGAATTTTTATTATTCGTTTTATTAATATTGCTTCTATTTGAACGATTTCAACGATCTAAAATGCTTGAAATGCTTATTTTAGCAAAACAGCACGTTTTGAGCTTTATTCTGCGTTTTAACGCGTAAAACAGCATAAAAACGACAGAAATTTTTATTATTCGTTTTTATTTTATTGCGTCTGCGAACGATTTCAACGATCTAAAATGCTTGAAATGCTTATTTAGCAAAAACAGCACGTTTTGAGTTTTTAATCTTCGTTTTAACGCGTAAAACAGCATAAAACGACGAATTTTTTTATTATTCGTTTTTTATTAATATTTGCTTCTATTTGAACGATTTTCAACCATCTAAAATGCTTGAAATGCTTATTTCAGCAGAAACAGCACGTTTGAGCTTTAATCTTCGTTTTTAACGCGTAAAACAGCGTAAAAACGGTGGTGAAATTTTTAGTATTCGTTTTATTAATATTGCGCCTATTTAGCGAGACGATTTTCAACGATCTAAAATGCTTGAAAATGCTTATTTTGGCAAAGAGAGCACGTTTTGAAGGCTTTAATCTGCGTTTAACGCGTATTAAACGCTCAAAACGACGAATTTTTTTATTATTCGTTTTTTATTAATATTGCTTCTATTTGAACGATTTCAACGATCAAAATGCTTGAAAATGCTTATTTTAGCAGCAAAGCAGCACGTTTTGAGCTTTAATCTGCATTTTTAACGCGTAAAACAGCATAAAACGGCGAATTTTTTTATTATTCGTTTTTATAAATATTGCTTCTATTTGAACGATTTCAACGATCTAAAAATGCTTGAAAATGCTTATTTTATGAAACAGCACGTTTTGAGCTTTAATCTGCGTTTTAACGCGTAAAACAACATAAAACGACGGGTACACCATTATTCGTTTTTATTAATATTGCGTCTATTTGAACGATTTTCAACGATCTAAAATGCTTGAACATGCTTATTTTAGCAAAACAGCACGACGAGCTTTAATCTGCGTTTTAACGCGTAAAAACAGCATAAAACGACGGTTTTTATTATTCGTTTTTATTATGTGAAAGCTACAATGAAGACGATTTCAACGATCAAAATGCTTGAAAATGCTGTTTGGCAAAACAGCGCGTTTTGAGCTTTAATCTGCGTTTAACGCGTAAAACAGCATAAAAACGACGAAGGTACATTATTGTTTTATTAATATTGCGTCTATTTGAACGATTTCAGCGATCTGAAATAGCGAAAATACTTATTTTAGCAAAACGGCACGTTTGAGCTTTATTCTGCGTTTTAACTGCGTAAAACAGCATAAAACGACGAAATTTTTATTATTCGTTTTTTATTTTTGTTATTCTATTTGAACGATTTCAACGATCTAAAATGCTTGAAAATGCTTATTTTAGCAAAACAGCACGTTTTGACTTTAAAAACTTTTAACGCGTAAAAAAGCAAAAACGCGAAATTTTATTATTCGTTTTTTTTTAATTTGCGTCTATTTGAACGATTTCAACGATCTAAAATGCTTGAAAATGCTTATTTTAAACAAAACAGCACGTTTTGAGTTTTAATCTGCGTTTAACGCTAAAACTTATAAAACGACAAATTTTATTATTCGTTTTTATTAATATTGCTTCTATTTGAACGTTTCAACGATCAAAATGCTGAAAAGCTTTAGCAAAACAGCACTTTTGAGCTTTAATCTGCGTTTTTAAGCGTAAAACAGCATAAAAACGACATTTTATTATTCGTTATTTATTAATTGCGTCTATTTGAAGGGCATTTCAACGATCTAAAATGGAAAATGTTATTTTAGCAAAACAGCACGTTTTGAGCTTAATCGCGTTTTAACGCGTAAACAGCATAAAACGACGAAATTTTTATTATTCGTTTTTTTAATTACTTTTTAACGATTTCAACGTCTAAAATGCTTAAAATGTTATTTTAGCAAAACAGCCGTTTTGATTTAATCGCGTTTTAACGCGTAAACGCATAAAACGACAGAATTTTTATTATTCGTTTTTATTAATATTCTCTATTTGAACGATTTCAACGTCTAAATGCTTAAAATTTTTAGCAAAACGCACGTTTGAAGCGTTAATCTGCGTTTAACAGGTAAACGCATAAAATCGACAATTTTATTATTCGTTTTTATTAATATTGCTCTATTTGAACGATTTCAACGATCTAAAATGTTGAAATGCTTATATTTTAGCAAAACAGCACGTTTTGAGTTTAATCAGCTTTAAGCTAAAAAGCAAAAAACGAAATTTTTTATTATTCGTTTTTATTAATATTGCTCTATTTAACGATTTCAACGATCTAAATGCTTGTAAAATGCTTTTTAGGTAAAACAGCTTTTGAATTTATTACAATCGTTTTAAGTTAAACGTTTTTAATATTATAATAAATTTCTTTTTAACGATTCAAGTCTAAAATGCTTATTTAGCAAAACAGCACGTTTTGATTTTTTGTTTTAACGCGAAAACAGCATAAAACGACGATTTTATTATTCGTTTTATTAATATTTTTTATTTGAACGATTTCAGATCTAAAATGCTTAAAATGTTATTTTACAAAAACAGAAGTTTTATTTTAAAGCTTAAGCGTAAACATTACAATTTTATTATTCGTTTTATTTAGTTTATTTAAAGATTTAACGATAAATGCTTAAAATAAAATTTTGCAAAACAGCACGTTTGAGCTTAATCCGTTTTAAATAAAGTAAATAAGCAAATTTGATATTTTTTTATTAATATTGCGTCTATTTGAACGATTTCAACGGTCTAAAATGGGAAAATGCTTTTTAGCAAAAAAAGCCGTTTTTTAGCTTTATTCAGCGTTTTAACGCATAAACAGCATAAAAAAAACCCAAATTTTTATTATTCGTTTTTATTAATATTGCGTCTATTTGAACGATTTCAACGATCTAAAATGCTTATTTTTAGCAAAACAGCCCTTTTTAGCTTTTTCCCGCGTTTTTAACGCGTAAAACAGCATAAAACGACGCATTTTTTTTTATTCGTTTTTTTTAATAATAGCTTCCTTGAACGATTTCAACGATCTAAAAAAGCTTGAAAATGCTTATTTTAGCAAAACAGCACGTTTTTAGCTTTTTAAACGCGTTTTAACCCTAAAACAGCTTTTAAAAAAAGACGAATTTTTTTTATTCGTTTTTTTTTAATATTGCCCTTTTATTTGAAACGATTTTTAACGATCTAAAATTTTATTTTTGGGAAAACAGCACGTTTTGAGTTTTAATCCCGCCCTTTTAACGCGTAAAACAACATAAAAAAAGAGAAATTTTTTTTATTCATTTTTTTTTTATTGCGTCTATTTTTGGGGATTTCAACGATTTAAAATTTTGAAAATGTTTTTTTTAGCAAAACAAACACGTTTTTAGCTTTAATCTTCGTTTTAACGCCCTAAAAAACCCTAAAACGACGAATTTTTTATTATTCGTTTTTTTTTTAATATTGCTTCCTATTTGGGAAAGATTTCAACCATCTTAAATGCTAGAAAAATCTTATTTCAGCAAAAAAGCACGTTTTTAGCTTTAATCGCCCTTTTAACGCAAAACAGCATAAAAAAGATAAAAATTTTTTTTAAATTTGTTTTTTTTTTTTAATTTTTGCGCCTATTTGAAAAGGGTTTCCCAAAGATCTAAAATGCTTGAAAATGCTTATTTTAGCAAAAAAGCACGTTTTTTAGTTTTTAAACTGCGTTTTAACGCGTAAAAAAAGCAAAAAAGACGAATTTTATTATTCGTTTTATTAATATTGCTTCTATTTGAACGATTTCAACGATCTAAAATGGAAAAAATTTTTAAAAAAGAAAAGCAACATAAAACGACGAAATTTTTATTTTTCGTTTTTTATTAATACCGTCTTTTGAACGATTTCCGTTTAAAAGCGAAAATGCTTATTATAGCAAAACATCACGTTTTGATTTTTTTCTGCGTTTTAACGCGTAAAAAACATAAAAAAAGACGAAATTTTTATTATTCGTTTTTATTTTTATTTGGTTTTTTGAACGATTTCCGATCAAAAATGCGAAAATGCTTATTTTAGCCGCCGGAGCTTTTTCTGCTTTAACGGAAAACGCATGACGAAATTTTTTTATTCGTTTTTTTTTTTATTTCTTCTATTTGAACGATTTCAACGATCTAAAAAGTTGAAAATGCTTATTTTAGCAAAAAAGCACGTTTTTAGCTTTTCTGCGAACGCGTAAAAAAGCAAAAAAAGACGAAATTTTTTTTTTATTCGTTTTTTTTAATATTGCGTCTATTTGAACGATTTCAACGATCTAAAATGCTTGAAAATGCCTTTTTAGCAAAACAGCACGTTTTGACTTTAATCCGTTTTAACCCTAAAACACATAAAAAGACGAATTTTTTTTTTATTCGTTTTTATTAATTTGCTTCTATTTGAAGTTTAACGATCTAAAAAGCTTGAAAATTTATTTTAGCAAAACAGCACGTTTTGAAATCTGCGTTTTAACGAAAAAAACATAAAAAAGACGATTTTTATTATTCGTTTTATTAATTTTGCCTATTTGAACGTTTCAACGATCTAAAATTTTTGAAAATGCTTATTTTTAAAAACATGTTTTTAACTTTAATCGCGTTTTTAAGCGAAAACATAAAACGACAAACTTTTTTTATTCGTTTTTGTTAAAATGCGTCTTTTGAACGTTTAACGATTAAAAAGCTTGAAAATCTTATTTTACAAAAACATCCGTTTTGAGCTTTATTCTCGTTTTTTAAAGCGAAAACAACATAAAACGGACATTTTTATTATTCGTTTTTTTTTTTGCGTCTATTTGAACGATTTCACGATCTAAAAAGCGAAAAAGCCTATTTTAGCAAAACAGCACGTTTTGGTTTAATCTGCGTTTTAACGCGTAAAACGCAAAAACGTCGTTTTTATTATTCGTTTTTTTTAATATTGTTCATTTAACGATTTCAAAGATCTAAAAAGCTTTAAAATGCTTATTTTTGCAAAACAGCCGTTTTGAGTTTTTAAACTGCGTTTTAACGCGGAAAAAAGGGAAAAAAAGACGAAATTTTTATTCGTTTTTATTAACGTTAGAAAGATTTAACGATCTAAAAAAGCGAAAATGCCTTTTTTAGCAAAACAGCACGTTTTGAGCTTTTTAAACTGCGTTTTAACGCGTAAACAAGCAAAAACACGATTTTATTCGTTTTTATTAATACCTATTTGAACGATTTCAACGATCCAAAAAAAGCTTGAAAAAGCTTATTTTTTGCAAAACAGCCGTTTTTAGCTTTAATCGCGTTTAACGCGTAAAACAGCATAAAAACGCAAATTTTTTTTTTTTCATTTTTTTAATATTGCGTCTTTTGAAAGATTTCAACGATCTGAAATGCTTGAAAATCTTATTTTAGCCCAAAAAAGCACGTTTTTAGCTTTATTCTGCGTTTTAACGCGTAAAACAACATAAAAAAAGACGAAATTTTTTTATTCGTTTTTTTTTTTATTGGTCTATTTGAACGTTCAACGATCAAAATGTTGTTTATTTTGAAAAAAGCACGTTTTGACTTTAATCTTCGAAAAGCGTAAAAAAAAGCAAAAAAAGACAATTTTTTTATTCGTTTTTATTAATATTGTTTAGAACGTTTAACCATCTAAAATGTTTGAAAATGCTTATTTCAGCAAAAAAGCCCTTTTGAGTTTAATCTGCGTTTTTGGGAAAACAACATAAAAAAGATGAAATTTTTATTATTCGTTTTTTTTTTTAATATTGCGCCTATTGAACGATTTCAACGTAAAAAGGGAAAAAGTTATTTTTTGCAAAACAGCACGTTTTTAGCTTTAATTGGTTTCGTTAAAAAAAAAAAAAAATTTTTTTTTTTTTTATTTCTTTTTTTTAAATTAAAATTTAAAAATTTTTTTAAAAAAAATTTTACTTTTTTTTTAAAAAAAAAAAAAAAGAAATTTTTTTATTTTTTTTTTATTAATATTTTCTATTTGAACGATTTCAACGATCTAAAATCGAAAAAGCTTTTTTAGCAAAACACCTTTTTTTTTTTTTTTTTCCCAAAACAAAAACGCTTTTTTTATTTTTTTTTAAAATTTTTTTTAAAAACCCATCTAAAATTCTTGAAAATGCTTATTTTATAAAACAGCTCATTTTGAGCTTAAATCTGCGTTTTAACGCGTAAAACAGCATAAAACGACTAATTTTTTGTTCGTTTTTTATTAATATTGCGTCTATTTGAACGATTTCAACGATCTAAAATGCTTGAAAATGTTTATTTTTAGCAAAACAGCACGTTTTGAGCACATCTGCGTTTTAATGCGTAAAACAGCATAAAAACGACAACGAATTTTTTATTATTCGAACATTAATAGTAGCTTCTATTTGAACGATTTCAACGATCGTGGCGAAAATGCTTATTCTGGCAAACAGCACGTTTTGAGTTTTAATCAAAGCGTTTTTAACGCGTAAAACAACATAAAACGACAGATTTTTTATTATTCGTTTTTATTATCTTAGCTTCTATTTGAACGATTTCAACGGTCACAAATGCTTGAAAATGATTATTTTGAAACAGCACGTGTTGAGGCTTTAATCTGCGTTTTAACGCGTAAAACAGCATAAAAACGACGAAACTTTTATTGACTACGTTTTATTAATATTGCGCACGTCTGTTGAACGATTTCAACGATTTAAAATGCTTGAAAATGCTTATTTTAGCAAAACATCACGTTTGAGCTTTATTCTGCGTTTTAACGCGTAAAACAACTTATAAAACGGCAGAGAATTTTATTATTCGTTTTTATTTTTATTGCGTCTATTTGAACGATTTCAACGATCTAAAATGCTTGAAAATGCTTATTTTAGCAAAACAGCACGTTTTGAGCTTTAATCTGCACGTTTTAGCGCGTAAAACAGCATAAAACGACGAATTTTTTATTATTCGTTTTTATTAATGTACTTCCTATTTGAACGATTTCAACGATCTAAAATGCTTGAAAGTACTTATTTTAGCAAAACAGCACGTTTTTGAGCTTTTAAATCTGCGTTTTAACGTAGTAGCATAAAACGACGAAATTTTTTATTATTCGTTTTATTAATATTGCGTCTATTTGAACAGTTCAACGATCTAAAATCTTGAAAATGCCTATTTTAGCAAAAACAGCACGTTTTGAGCTTTGTCTGCGTTTTAACGCGTAAACAGCATAAAAACGACGAATTACTTTATTATTCGTTTTTTATTATATTGCTTCTATTTGAACGATTTCAACGATCTAAAATGCTTGAAAATGCTTATTTTAGCAAAACAGCACGTTTTGAGCTTTAATCTGCGTTTTAACGCGTAAAACAACATAAAAACGACGAATTTTTGGCGTACGTTTTTGGTAATATTGCTTCTATTTACAGACGATTTCAACGATCTAAAATTCTTGAAAATGCTTATTTTAGCAAAACAGCTCGTTTTGAGGCTTTAAACTGCGTTTTAACGCGTAAAACAGCATAAAACGACTAATTTTTATTATTCGTTTTATTAATGTGCGTCTATTTGAACGATTTCAGCGATCTAAAATGCTTGAAAATACTTATTCCTGTAAAACAGCACGTTTTGAGCTTTAATCTACTTTAATGCGTAAAACAACATAAAACGACGAATTTTTATTATTCGTTTTTATTAATGGCCTTCTATTTGAACGTTTCAACGATCTAAAATGCTTGAAAATACTTATTTTAGCAAAACAACACGTTTGGAGCTTTATTCTGCGTTTTAACGCGTAAAACGCTTTATAAAACGACGAAATTTTTTATTATTCGTTTTATTAATATTGCGTCTATTTGAACGATTTCAACGAACTAAAATGCTTGAAAATGCTTATTTTAGCAAAACAGCACGTTTTTAGTTTAATCTGCGTTTTAACCCTAAAACAGCAAAAAAAGCAATTTTTTTTATTTTTTATTAATATTTCTCTATTTGAACGATTTCAACGATCTAAAATGCTTGAAAATGCTTTTTTAGCAAAACAGCACGTTTTGATTTTTAAACGCGTTTTAACGCGTAAACACATAAAAAAGACGAATTTTTTTTTTTTTTTTATTAATATTGCTTCTATTTAAACGATTTCAACGATCTAAAACTTTTTAAAATGCTTATTTTGAAAAAAGCCGTTTTGAGGGAAACTGCGTTTAAGGAAAACGCATAAAACGACGAAATTTTTTTTTATTCGTTTTTTTTTAATATTACTCTTTTTAACGATTTCAACGATCTAAAATGCTTGAAAAAAACCTTTTTACCGCCCTTTTTGGGTTTAACCAACCAAACGCTAAAAACGACGTTTTTTATTATTGTTTTTTTTTAATATTCTTTTATTTGAACGATTTCAAGATTAAAAAGCTTGAAAAAGTTATTTTAAAAACAGCACGTTTTTAGTTTAATCTGCGTTTTAAGCGTAAAACACATAAAACGACGAATTTTTATTATTCGTTTTTATTAATATTGCTTTTATTTGAACGATTTCAACGATCTAAAATTCTTGAAAATTTATTTTAGCAAAACAGCCGTTTTGACTTTTAAACGCGTTTTAACGCGTAAAACACATAAAACGACGAAAATTTTTTTTATTCGTTTTTATTAATATTGCTTCTATTTTTGGGGGTTTCAACGATCAAAATGCTTGAAAATGTTATTTTAGCAAAACAGCACGTTTGAGCTTTTAATCTGCGTTTTAACGCGTAAAACAACATAAAAAAAGACGAAAATTTTTATTATTCGTTTTTTTTAATATTCCCTCTATTTGAACGATTTCAACGATCTAAAATGCTTGAAAATGCCTATTTTAGCAAAACAGCACGTTTTGAGCTTTAATCTGCGTTTTAACGCGTAAAAAAGCATAAAACGGGAAAAATTTTTTTTTATTCGTTTTTATTAAATTGTTCTATTTGAACGATTTCGATCTAAAAATGCTTGAAAATGCTTTTAGCTAAAAAAGCACGTTTTGAGTTTTAATCTGCGTTTTAACGCGTAAACAGCATAAAAAAAGACGAATTTTTATTATTCGTTTTTTTTTAATATTGCTTCTCTATTTGAAAAGATTTCAACGATCTAAAATTTTGAAAATGCTTATTTTAGCAAAACAGCTCGTTTTGAGCTTTTAAACTGCGTTTTAACGCGAAAAAACATAAAAGAATAATTTTTATTATTCGTTTTTATTAATATTGCGTCTATTTGAACGATTTCAACGATCTAAAAAAAAAAAAGCTTGAAAATGCTTATTTTAGCAAAACAGCACGTTTTGAGTTTTATCTGCGTTTTAACGCGTAAAACAGCATCAAAACGACGCATTTTTATTATTCGTTTTTATTAATATTGTTCTATTTGAACGATTTCAACGACTAAAAAGCGAAAATGCTTTTATTTTAGCAAAAAACAGCACGTTTTGACTTTAATCGCGTTTTTTAACCTAAAACGCATAAAAACAGAATTTTTTTTTTATTCGTTTTTATTAATACTTTTTATTTGAACGATTTCAACGATCTAAAATTCTTGAAAATCTTATTTTAGCAAAACAGCCGTTTTTTAGCTTTATCGCTTTTAACGCGTAAAAAAGCATAAAAAAGACCAATTTTTATTATTCGTTTTTTATTAATATTGCTCCTATTTGAACATTTCCGTCAAAAATCTTGAAAATCTTTTTTAGCAAAACAGCCGTTTTGACTTAAATCTGCTTTTAACGCTAAAAACAACATAAAAAAGCAAAAATTTTTTTTATTGTTTTTTTAAAATTCTTCTATTTAAACGTTTAACGCAAATCGAAAATCATTTTAGCAAAACAGCACTTTTGACTTTAATCACGTTTTAACGCGTAAAAACATAAAAAGGCCTTTTTTTTCTTTTTTTTAATATTGCGTCTATTTGGGGAAATTTCAACGATCTAAAATCTTGAAAATCTTATTTTAGCAAAACAGAAATTTGACTTTAAACTACTTTTAACCGTGAAACCCTAAAACACATTTTTTAATTCTCTTTTTTTAAAATTGCTTCTATTTGAACATTTCAACGTCTAAAAACTTGAAAATTTTATTTTAGCAAAAAACACTTTTGACATTCTGCTTTTTAACCCCTCCATAAAACGCAAATTTTTATTTTTTTTTTATTAAAATTTCTCTATTTGAACATTTCAACGTCTAAAAGCGAAAATCTTTTTTGCAAAAAAACCTTTTTATTTATTCTGCTTTTAACGCAAAACAACAAAAAAGCAATTTTTTTATTCTTTCATTTATTTTCTTTTTTTAAAATTTAACGATCAAAAATTGAAAATTTTTTAAACAAAAAGCATTTTGAAAATTTAACCGTTTTTTAACGCTAAAAACAAAAAACCAAGTTTTTTTTTTTGTTTTTTAAAAATTTTTTATTTGAACAAATTTAAGTTAAAAAACTTGAAAATTTATTTTAGCAAAACAGCTTTTTAGCTTTAAACTGCTTTTCCGCGAAAAAAACCAAAAAATAAATTTTTTTTTTTTTCGTTTTTTTTTAATAGCGCATTTGAACATTTCAAGATCAAAAAACTTGAAAATCTTATTTTAGCAAAAAAGCACTTTTGACTTTTTTCTGCGTTTTAAACCCTACCAAAAAACGGCAAATTTTTTTTTTTTCGTTTTTATTTATTTTCGTCTTTTGAACATTTCAACGTCTAAAAAGTTGAAAATGCTTATTTTAGCAAAAAAGCACGTTTTTAGCTTTAAACTGCGTTTTAACGCGTAAAAGACATAAAACGACGAATTTTATATTATTCGTTTTTATTAATATTGCTTTATTTGAACGATTTCAACGATCTAAAATTCTTGAAAATGCTTATTTGCTGCAAACAGCCTGTTTTGAGCTTTTAGTCTGCGTTTTAACGCGTAAACAGCATAAAAACGACTAATTTTTTATTATTCGTTTTTATTAATATTGCGTCTATTTGAACGATTTCAATGATCTAAAATGCTTGAAAAATGCTTTATTCCAGCAAAACAGCACGTTTTGAGCTTTAATCTGCGTTTTAACGCGTAAAACAGCATAAAAAACGACGAATTTTTATTATTCGTTTTTATTAATATTGCGTCTATTTGAACGATTTCAACGAACTAAAATGCTTGAAAAATGCTTATTTTATAAAACAGCACGTTTTGAGTTTTAATCTGCGTTTTCACGTGTAAACAGCATAAAATGACGAATTTTTTATTATTCGTTTTATTAATATTGCTTCTATTTAAAACGTGATTTACCCAAAATGCTTGAAAATGCTATTTTAGCAAAACAGCACGTTTTGAGCTTAAATCTGCGTTTTAACGCGTAAAACAGTATAAAAACGATGAAATTTTTTATATTCGTTTTTATTAATATTACTTCTATTTGAACGATTTCAACGGATCTAAAATGCTTGAAAATGCTTATTTTAGCAAAACAGCACGTTTTGAGCTTTTAATCAGCGTTTTAACGCGTAAACAGCATAAAAAGACGAAATTTTTATTATTCGTTTTATTATTAATATTGCGTCTATTTGACGATTTCACCGATCTAAAATGGAAAAATGCTTATTTTAGCAAAACAGCACGTTTTGCTTTATCTGCGTTTTTAACGCGCGTAAAACAGCATCAAAACGACGCATTTTTATTATTCGTTTTTATTAATATTGCTCTATTTGAACGATTTCAACGATCTAAATGCTTGAAAATGCTTATTTTAGCAAAAATGTTAATGTTTTGAGTTTTAATCTGCGTTTTAACGCGTAAAACAGCATAAAAACGACGATTTTTTATTCGTTTTGCCAATATTTCTATTTGAACGATTTCAACGATCTAAAATGCTTGAAAATGCATTTTAGCAAAACAGCATATTTTATTTTATTCTGCGTTTTAACGCGTAAAGCAGCATAAAACGACGAAATTTTTATTATTCGTTTTTATTAATATTGCGTCTATTTGAACGATTTCAACGATCTAAAATGCTTGAAAAATGCTTTGCGACGAGCAAAACAGCCTGTTTGAGTTTTTATTCTGCGTGTTTTAACGCGTAAAACAGCATAAAATGACGTAAATTTTTATTATTCGCTCTTACAATATTGCTTCTATTTTTAAACGATTTCAACGATCTAAAATGCCGGAAAATGCTTATTTGCCAAAAAACAGCTAATGCTCTTTGAGCTTTTAATTCGCGTTTTAACGCGTAAAAACAGCATAAAACGTGACGAAATTTTATTATTATTCGTTTTTATTAATATTGCTTCTATTTGAAATCGATTTCAACGATCTAAAAATGCTTGAAAATGCTTATTTTAGCAAAACAGCACGTTTTGAGCTTTAATCTGCGTTTACGCGCACAGTATAAAATGACGAATTTTTTTATTATTCGTTTTTTATTAATATTGTCTATTTAAACGATTTCAACGATCTCAAATGCTTGAAAATGCTTATTTTAGCAAAACAGCACGTTTTGAGCTTTATTCTGCGTTTTAACGCGTAAAGCAGCAGCATAAAAACGACGAAATTTCTTTTTATTATTCGTTTTTATTAATATTGCGTCTATTTGAACGATTTTAACGATCTAAAATGCTTGAAAAATGCTATTTTGTGCTAAAACAGCACGTTTTGAGCTTTTTAATCTGCGTTTTAACGCGTAAAACAGCATAAAAAACACGAAATTTTTATTATTCGTTTTTTATTAATATTGCGTCTATTTGAACGATTCTCTGGATGATCTTAAATGCTTGAAATGCTAATTTTAGCAAAACAGCACGTTTTGAGCTTTAATCTGCGTTTTAACGCGTAAAACAGCATAAAAACGACGAATTTTTATTATTCGTTTTTATTAATATTGTTTCTATTTGAACGATTTCAACGGATCTAAAAATGCTGAAAATGCTTATTTTAGCAAAACAGCACGTTTTGAGCTATAATCTGCGTTTAACGCGTAAACAGCATAAAAAAACAACGAAATTTTATTACGGCTTTATTAATATTGCGTCTATTTCTGAAAGATTTCAACGATCTAAAATGCTTGAAAATGCTTATTTTAGCAAAACAGCACGTTTTGAGCTTTAATCTGCGTTTTAACGCGTAAAAATAAGCATAAAACGACCAATTTTTTATTATTATTCGTTTTTATTAATATTGCGTCTATTTGAACGATTTCAACGATCTAAAATGCCGAAAAATGCTTATTTCCAGCAAAAACAGCACGTTTTGAGTTTTAATCGCGTTTTAACGCGTAAAAGGCATAAAACGACGAAATTTTTATTATTCATTTTTCTAATATTGCGTCTATTTGAACGATTTCAACGATCTAAAATGCTTTGAAAATGTTTATTTTGTAGCAAAACAGCACGTTTTGAGTTTCTTTAATCTGCGTTTTAACGCGCGTAAACAAAAGCATAAAACGACGAATTTTTTATTATTCGTTTTTTATTAATATTGCCTCTATTTGAACGATTCAACGATCTAAAAATGCTTGAAAATGCTTATTTTAGCAAACAGCACGTTTTGAGTTTTAATCTGCGTTTTAACGCGTAAAATAGCATGAAAAACGACGAATTTTTATTATTCGTTTTATTAATATTGCTTCTATTTGAACGATTTCAACGATCTAAAATGCTTGAAAATGCTTATTTTGTAGCAAAACAGCACGTTTTGAGCTTTATCTGCTTCTTAACGCGTAAAGCAGCATAAAGTAATAAAATTTTTATTATTCGTTTTTATTAATATTGCGTCTATTTGAACGATTTCAACGATCTAAAATGCTTGAAAATGCTTATTTTGGCAAACAGCACGTTTTGAGTTTTAATCTGCGTTTAACGCGTAAAAAGAGCATTAAAACGACGAATTTTTATTATTCGTTTTTATTAATATTGCTTCTATTTGAACGATTTCAACGATCTTGCACGTTTGCTTTATTATTTTAGGCAAAACAGCAAGTTTTGAGTTTTAATCTGCGTTTTAACGCGTAAACAGCATAAAACGTGACGAATTCTTTATTATTCGTTTTTATTAATATTGCTTCTATTTGAACGATTTCAACGTGATCTGCACCGCTTGCAAATGCTTATTTTAGCAAAACAGCACGTTTTGAGTTTAACTGCGCTTTAACGCGTAAAACAGCAAAAAAACGACCAATTTTTTGTTATCTGTTTTTATTAATATTGTAGCGTCTATTTGAACGATTTCCAACGATCTAAAAATGCTTGAAAAATGCTTATTTCAGCAAAACAGCACGTTTGAGTTTTAATCTGCGTTTAACGCGCAAAAGCAGCATAAAAAACGACGAAATTTTTATTATTCATTTTTTCTTAATATTGCGTCTATTTGAACGATTTCAACGATCTAAAATGCTTGAAAATGTTTATTTTAGCAAAACAGCACGTTTTGAGTTTTTAATCTGCGTTTCAACGCGTAACAGCATAAAAACGACGAATTTTTATTATTCGTTTTGCCAATATTGCTTCATTTGGAAATCGACAACGATCTAAAATGCTTGAAAATGTTTATTTTAGCAAAACAGCACGTTTTGAGTTTTTAATCTGCGTTTTAACGCGTAAAACAGCATGAAAACGACGAATTTTTATTATTCGTTTTATTAATATTGCTTCTATTTGAACGATTTCTAACGATCTAAAATGCTTGAAAATGCTTATTTTAGCAAAACAGCACGTTTTGAGCTTTATTCTGCGCTTTAACGCGTAAAGCAGCATAAAAAGACGAAATTTTATTATTCGTTTTTATTAATATTGCGTCTATTTGAAATTGATCAACGATCTAAAATGCTTGAAAATGCTTATTTTAGCAAAAACAGCATGTTTGAGTTTTAATCTGCGTTTTAACGCGTAAAAGAGCATTAAAACGACGAATTTTATTATTCGTTTTGCCACATTACTGCGTCTATTTGAACGATTTCAAACGATTTAAATGCTTGAAAATGCTTATTTTAGCAAAAAACATCACGTTTTGAGCTTTATTCTGCGTTTCTACCGCAAAAACAGCATAAAAAACGACGAAATTTTATCATCTGCTTTTATTTTACTAGTGCCCACTTGAACGATTTCCAACGATCTAAAATGCTGAAAATGCTTATTTTAAAGCAAAACAGTACCGTTTTGAGTTTTAATCTGCGTTTTAACGCGTAAAAGAGCATAAAAACGACGAATCTTTTATTTTACGTTTTTGCCATTGCTGTTTCCTATTTCCAAACGATTTCAACGATCTAAAAATGCCGAAAATGCTTATTTTAGCAAAACAGCACGTTTTGATTTTAATCTGCGTTTTAACGCGTAAAACAGCATAAAAAAACGACGAAATCTCTTTATTATTCGTTTTTTATTAATATTGCGTCTATTTGGAACGATTTCAACGATCTAAAATGCTTGAAAATGCTTATTTTAGCAAAACAGCACGTTTTGAGCTTTAATCTGCATTTGAACGCGTAAACAGCATAAAACGACGAATTTTTATTATTCGTTTTTATTATTATTGCTCTACTGGAACGATTTCAACGATTCAAAATGCTTGAAAATGCTTATTTTAGCAAAACAGCACGTTTTGAGCTTTAACCGCGGTTTAACGCGTAAAACAGCATAAAACGACGAATTTTTTATTATCTGTTTTTATTAATATTTGCTCTCTATTTGAACGACTTTCAACGATCTAAAAATGCTTGGAAAAGCTTATTTTAGCAAACAGCCTGTTTTGAGTTTTAATCTGCGTTTTAACGCGTAAAACAGCATAAAACGTACCAATTTTTATTAATAGTTTTTTATTAATATTGCGTCTATTTGAACGTGATTTCAACGATCTAAAATGCTTGAAAAATGTTTATTCAGCAAAACAGCACGTTTTGAGCTTTAACGGTGTTTGCGTAAAACAGCATAAAAAAACGACGAATTTTTATTATTCGTTTT
Organism: Dalotia coriaria; assembly: GCF_025399875.1. Classification (NCBI taxonomy): domain Eukaryota; kingdom Metazoa; phylum Arthropoda; class Insecta; order Coleoptera; family Staphylinidae; genus Dalotia; species Dalotia coriaria. The sequence continues at coordinate 36,735 of NW_027045786.1, forward strand.
TATTAATATTGCTTCTATTTGGAACGATTTCAACTATCTAAATGCTGAAAATGTTTATTTTAGCAAAAACAGCATCGTTTTGAGCTGTATCTCTACGTTTTAACGCGTAAAAACAGCATAAAACGACTACAAATTTTTATTCGTTTTTATTAATATTGCGTCTATTTGAACGATTTCAACGATCTAAAAGTCGCTTGAAAATGCTTATTTGTGAAAATGTAGCACGTTTTGAGTTTTAATCTGCGCTTTAACGCGTAAAACAGCATGGAAAACGTGACGAATTTTTAATATTCGTTTTTATTAATATTGCTTCTATTTGAACGATTTCAACGATTCAAAAATGCTTGAAAATGTTTATTTCAGCAAAAACAGCACGTTTGAGTTTCTTTAATCTGCGTTTTAACGCGTAAAACGCATAAAAACGACGAAACTTTATTATTCGTTTTTATTAATATTGCGTCTCATTTCGAACGATTTCAACGATCTAAAATGCTTGAAAATGCTTATTTTAGCAAAACAGCACGCTTTGAGTTTTAATCTGCGTTTAACGCGTAAAACAGCATAAAACGACGAATTTTATTATTCGTTTTTATTAATATTGCTTCTATTTGAACGATTTCAACGATCTAAAATGTTTAAAAATGCTTATTTTAGCAAGCAAAACAGCACGTTTTGAGTTTCACATGCGTTTTAACGCGTAAAACAGCATAAAAACGACGAATTTTATTATTCGTTTTATTAATATTGCGTCTATTTGAAACGATTTCAACGATCTAAAATTTTGAAAATGCTTATTTTAGCAAAACAGCACGTTTTGCTTCTTTAAATCTGCGTTTTAACGGTAAACAGGCATAAAACGACGAATTTTTATTATTCGTTTTTTATTAATATTATTTTATTTGAACGATTTCAACGTGATCTAAAAATGCTTGAAAATGCTTATTTTAAAGAAAACAGCATCGTTTTGAGTTTTATTCTGCGTTTTAACGCGTAAAGCAGCATAAAACGACGAAATTTTATTATTCGTTTTATTACTATTGCGTCTATTTGAACGATTTCACCGATCTAAAATGCTTGTGCTTTATCAGCAAAAACAGCACGTTTTGAGCTTTAATCTGCATTTTAACGCGTAAAAACAGCATAAAACGACGAATTTTTATTATTCAGTTTTTTACTAATATTGCTTCTATTTGAAACGATTTCGTGATCTAAAAATGCTTAAAATGTTTATTTTAGCAAAACAGCACGTTTTGAGTTTTACTATGTTTTAACGCGTAAAACAGCATAAAAACGACGAATTTTTATTATCTGTTTTTATTAATATTGCGTCTATTTGAACGATTTCAACGATCTAAAATGCTTGAAAAATGCTTATTTTAGCAAAACAGCACGTTTTGAGTTTTAATCTGCTTCTTTAACGCGTAAAACAGCATAAAACACGAATTTTTATTATTCTTTTGTTTTATTAATATTGCTTCTATTTGGAACGATTTCAACGATCTAAAATGCTTGAAAATGCTTATTTTAGCAAAACAGTACGTTTTGAGCTTTATTCTTGCGTTTTAACGCGTAAAAGCAGCATAAAACGACGAAATTTTTATTATTCGTTTTTATTAATATTGTTTCTATTTGAACGATTTCAACGGATCTAAAATGCTTGAAAATGCTTATTTTAGCAAAACAGCACGTTTTGAGTTTTAATCTGCGTTTTAACGCGTAAAGAGCATAAAAACGACGAATTTTTTATTATTCGTTTTTATTAATATTGTTTCTATTTAAACGATTTCAACGATCTAAAAATGCTTGAAAATGCTTTATTTTAGCAAAACAGCACGTTTTGAGCTTATTCTGCGTTTTAACGCGTAAAACAGCATAAAAACGACGAAATTTTTATTATTCGTTTTATTAATATTGCGTCTATTTTGAACGATTTCAACGATCTAAAATGCTTGAAAATGCTTATTTTAGCAAAAACAGCACGTTTTGAGCTTTAACGCATTTTAACGCAAACAGCATAAAACGACGAAATTTTTATTATTCGTTTTTATTATTATTGCTTCTATTTTGAACGATTTCACCGATCTAAAATGTTTTGAAAATAAGCACTTTAGCAAAACAGCACGTTTTGAGTTTAATCTGCGCTTTAACGCGTAAAACAACAGCATATAAAACGACGAGAATTTTTTATTATTCGTTTTTATTAATATTGCTTCTCTATTTTGAACGATTTCAACGATCTAAAATGCTTTGAAAATGCTTATTTTAGCAAAACAGCCTGTTTTGAGTTTTAATCTGCGTTTTAACGCGTAAACAGCATAAAAACGACTAATCTTTTTTATTAATAGTTTTTGGCTAATATTGCGTCTATTTGAACGATTTCAACGATCTAAAAATGCTTGAAAATTGCGCTATTCTAGCAAAACAGCACGTTTTGAGCTTTAATCTGCGGTTTATCGCGTAAAACAGCATAAAACGACGAATTTTTTATTATTCGTTTTTATTATCATTGCTTCTATTTGAACGATTTCAACGATCTAAAATGCTTGAAAATGTTTATTTTAGCAAAACAGCACGTTTTGAGCTGTATTCTGCTCTTTAACGCGCAAAACAGCATAAAACGACAAATTTTTATTATTCGTTTTTATTAATATTGCGTCTATTTGAACGATTTCAACGATCTAAAAATGTTTGAAAATGCTTAATTTTAGGAAAACAGCACGTTTTGAGCTTTAATCTGCGTTTTAACGCGTAAAAACAGCATAAAAACGACGAATTATTTATTATTCGTTTTATTAATATTGGTTTCTATTTGAACGATTTCTACGATCTAAAATGCTGAAAATGCTTATTTCCAGCAAAAAAACAGCACGTTTTGAGCTTTAATCTGCGTTTTAACGCGTGTTCGCAGCAAAACAATATGTTCTTTGCTGGCCCGTTTTTATTACTATTGCGTCTATTTGAACGTGATTTCAACGATCTAAAATGCTTGAAAATGCTTATTTTAGCAAAACAGCATCGTTTTGAGTTTTAATCTGGTAAGCTTTAACGTGCGTAAAACAGCATAAAAAACGACGAATTTCTATTATTCGTTTTATTATTGCTTCCTATTTGAAACGATTTCAACGATCTAAAATGCTTAAAATGGCTTTTAGCAAAACAGTTAATGTGTTTTGAGTTTTACATGCGTTTTAACGCGTAAAACAGCACAAAAACGACGAATTTTTATTATTCTGTTTTTATTAATATTGCGTCTATTTGAACGATTTCCAACGATCTAAAAAATGCTTGAAAATGTTTATTTTAGCAAAACAGCACGTTTTGAGCTTTTAATCTGCGCGTTTTACGCGTAAAACAGCATAAAACGACGAATTTTTATTATTCGTTTTTATTAATATTGCTTCTATTTGAACGATTTCAACGATCTAAAATGCTTTGAAAAATGCTTTATTTTAGCAAACAGCACGTTTTGAGCTTTCATTCTGCGTTTTAACGCGTAAAGCAGCATAAAAACGACGAAATTCTTTATTATTCGTTTTTATTAATATTGCGTCTATTTGAACGTGATTTCAACGATCTAAAATGCTGGTACGTTTTAGCAAAACAGCACGTTTTGAGCTTTAATCTGCATTTTAACGCGTAAAAACAGCATAAAACGACGGAATTTTTATTATTCGTTTTTATTAATATTGCTTCTATTTGAACGATTTCAACGATATAAAAAATGTGCTTAAAAATGCTTTATTTCTAGCAAAACAGCACGTTTTGAGCTTTAATATGCGTTTTAACGCGTAAAACAGCATAAAAACGACGGAATTTTTTATTATTCGTTTTTCAATATTGCGTCTATTTGAACGATTTCAACGATCTAAAATGCTTGAAAATGCTTATTTTAGCAAAACAGCACGTTTTGAGCTTTAATCTGCGTTTTAACGCGTAAACAGCATAAAAAAACGACGAATTTTTATTATTCGTTTTTATTAATATTGCTTCTATTTTGAACGATTTCAACGATCTAAAATGCTTTGAAAATGCTTATTTTAGCAAAACAACACGTTTTGTGCTTTATTCTGCGTTTTAACGCGTAAAGCAGCATAAAAAACGACGAAATTTTTATTATTCCGTTTTTATTAATATTGGGTCTATTTGAACGATTTCCAACGATCTAAAATGCTTGAAAATGTTTTATTTTAGCAAAACAGCACGTTTTGAGCTTTAATCTGCATTTTAACGCGTAAAACAGCATAAAAACGACGAATTTTTATTATTCGTTTTATTAATATTGCATCTATTTGGAACGATTTCCCAACTATCTTAAAAATGCTTGAAAATGCTTATTTTTAGCAAAACAGCACGTTTGAGTTTTAATCTTCGTTTTAACGCGTAAAACAGCATAAAAACGTGACGAATTTTATTTTCGTTTTATTGGCCATTGCTCTATTTGAACGATTTCAACGATCTAAAATGCTTGAAAATGCTTATTATTTTAGCAAAACAGCTCTCGTTTTGAGCTTTAATCTGCGTTTTAACGTAAAAAACAGCATAAAACGACTAATTTTTATTATTAGTTTTTATTAATATTGCGTCTATTTGGAACGATTTCAACAATCTAAAATGCTTTGAAAAAATGCTTATTCTAGCAAAACAGCACGTTTTGAGCTTTAATCTGCGTTTTAATGCGTAAACAGCATAAAAACGACGAATTCTTTTATTATTCGTTTTTATTAATATTGCTTCTATTTTGAACGATTTCAACGATCTAAAATGCTTGAAAATGCTTATTTTAGCAAAACAGCACGTTTTGAGCTTTATTCTGCGTTTTAACGCGCGTAAAACAACAGCATAAAAAACGACGAAATTTTATTATTCGTTTTTATTAATATTGCGTCTATTTTGAACGATTTCAACGATCTAAAATGCTTGAAAATGTTTTATTTTAGCAAAAACAGCATCGTTTTGAGCTTTAATCTGCGTTTTAACGTAAAAACAGCATAAAAACGACGAATAACTTTATTATTCCGTTTTATTAATATTGTTTCTATTTGAACGATTTCAACGATCTAAAATGCTTGAAAATGCTTATTATTTGCAAAACAGCACGTTTTGAGCTTTAATCTGTGTTTTAACGCGTAAAACAGCATAAAAACGACGAAATTTTTATTATTCGTTTTACTATCATTGCGTCTATTTTGGAACGATTTCAACGATCTAAAAATGCTTGAAAAATGCTTCTATTTGTAGCAAAACAGCACGTTTTGAGTTTTAATCTGCGTTTAACGCGCGTGCAAAACAGCATAAAACGACGAATTTATTATTCGTTTTTATTACTATTGCTTCATTTGAACGATTTCAACGATCTAAAAATGCTTTGAAAATGCTTATTTTAGCAAAACAGCACGTTTAGAGCTTTAATCTGCGTTTTAACGCGTAAAATGGCAGCATAAAACGATCAAATTTTTATTATTCGTTTTTATTAATATTGCTTCTATTTAAACGATTTCAACGATCTAAAAATGCTTAAAAATGTTTATTTTAGCAAAACAGCACGTTTGAGCTTTAATATGCGTTTTAACGCGTAAAACAGCATAAAACGACGAATTTTTTATTATTCGTTTTTATTAATATTGCGTCTATTTGAACGATTTCAACGATCTAAAATGCTTGAAAATGCTTATTTTAGCAAACAGCATCGTTTTGAGCCTTAATCTGCGTTTTAACAAGGTAAAACAGTATAAAACGACGAATTTTTATTATTCGTTTTATTATCATTGCTTCTATTTGAACGATTTCAACGATCTAAAAATGCTTGAAATGCTTATTTTAGCAAAACAGCACGTTTGAGCTATAATCTGCGTTTTAACGCGTAAAACAGCATAAAACACGAATTTTATTATTCGTTTTTATTAATATTGTTTCTATTTGAACGATTTCAACGATCTAAAATGCTGCGCTTATTTTAGCAAAACAGCACGTTTTGAGTTTTAATATGCGTTTCAACGCGTAAACAGCATAAAAACGACGAATTTTTTATTATTCGTTTTATTAATATTGCTGTTTCATTTGAACGATTTCAACGATCTTAAAATGCTTGAAAATTTTATTTTAGCAAAACAGCATGTTTTGAGCTATAATTCAGGTTTTAACGCGTAAAACAGCATAAAACGACGAATTTTTTATTATCTGTTTTTATTAATATTGCGTCTATTTGAACGGGATTTCAACGATCTAAAATGCTTGAAAAATGCTTATTTTAACAAAACAGCACGTTTTGAATGTGAATCTGGTAGTTTTAACGCGTAAAACAGTATAAAAACGACGAATTTTTATTATTATCTGTTTTTATTAATATTGTTTCTATTTGAACGATTTCAACGATCTAAAATGCTTGAAATTGGTCAAAACAGCACGTTTTGAGCTTTAATCGCGTTTTAACGCGTAAAACAGCATAAAACGACGAATTTTTATTATTCGTTTTATTAATATTGCTTCTATTTGAACGATTTCAACGATCTAAAATGCTTGAAAATGCTTATTTTAGCAAAACAGTTAACGTTTTGAGCTTTTATCTGCGTTTTAACGCGTAAAACAGCATAAAAACGACGAAATTTTTATTATTCGTTTTTATTAATATTGCGTCTATTTTGAACGATTTCAACGATCTTAAAATGCTTCTTGAAAATGTTTATTTTAGCAAAACAGCACGTTTTGAGCTTTTTAATCTGCGTTTTAACGCGTAAAAACAGCATAAAACGACGAAGTTTTATTATTCGTTTTTATTAATATTGCTTCATTTGAACGATTTCAACGATCTAAAATGCTTGAAAATGCTTATTTTAGCAAACAGCACGTTTAGCTTTAATCTGCGTTTTAACGCGTAAAACAGCATAAAACGACGTGAATTTCTTATTGTATTCGTTTTTTATTAATATTGCTTCTATTTGAACGATTTCAACGATCTAAAAATGCTTAAAAATGCTGGGTTTTAGCAAACAGTACGGCTTTTGAGCTTTAAAATGCGTTTTAACGCGTAAAACAGCATAAAACGACGAATTTTTTATTATTCGTTTTTATTAATATTGCGTCTATTTGAACGATTTCAACGATCTAAAATGCTTGAAAATGCTTATTTTAGCAAAACAGCACGCGTTTTGAGCCTTTAATCTGCGTTTTTAACGCGTAAAACAGCATAAAAAACGACGAATTTTATTATTCGTTTTTATTAATATTTCTATTTGAAACGATTTCCAACGATCTAAAATGCTTGAAAATGCTTATTTTAGCAAAACAGCATCGTTTTGAGAGCTATAATCTGCGTTTTAAGGCGTAAAACAGCATAAAAACGACGAATTTCTTATTCGTTTTTATTAATATTGCTTCTATTTAAACAATTTCCAACGATCAAAAATGCTTTGAAAATGCTTATTTTAGCAAAAAGAGCACGTTTTGAGCTTTAATCTGCGTTTTAACGCGTAAAACAAGCATAAAAACGACGAAATTTTTATTATTCGTTTTATTAATATTGCTTCTATTTGAACGATTTTAACGATCTCAAATGCTTGAAAATGCTTATTTTAGCAAAAACAGCACGTTTTGAGCTTTTAATCAGCGTTTTAACGCGTAAAACAGCATAAAAAGACGAAATTTTTGGCTTAATTGTTTTTATTAATATTGGGTTCATTTGAACGATTTCAACGATCTAAATGCTTGAAAATGCTTATTTTAGCAAAACAGCACGTTTTGAGCTTTTATCTGCGTTTTACGCGTAAAACAGCATAAAACGACGCATTTTATTATTCGTTTTTATTAATATTGCTTCTATTTGAACGATTCTGAACGATCTAAAATGCTTTTGAAAATGCTTTTGTTTTAGCAAAACAGCACATTTTGAGTTTTAATCTGCGTTTTAACGCAAACAGCATAAAACGACGAAATTTTTATTATTCATTTTTATTAATATTGCGTCTATTTGGAACGATTTCAACGTGATCTAAAATGCTTCGAAATGCTTATTTTAGAAAAAACAGCACGTTTAGAGTTTTAATCTGCGTTTTAACGCGTAAAAAACAGCATAAAAACGACGAATTTCTTATTATTCGTTTTTATTAATATTGCTTCTATTTGAACGATTTCAACGATCTAAAATGCTTAAAAATGTTTATTTTAGCAAAAACAGCACGTTTGAGCTTTAATCTGCGTTTTAACGTAAAACTGCATAAAAAGACGAAATTTTTTATTATTCGTTTTATTAATATTGGGTCTATTTGAACGATTTCACCGATCTAAAAATGCTTGAAAAATGCTTATTTCAGCAAAACAGCACGTTTTGAGCTTTATCTGCGCGTTTTAACGCGTAAAACAAGCATAAAAAACGACGAAATTTTTATTATCTGTTTTTATTAATATTGCGTCTATTTGAACGATTTCAACGATCTAAAAATGCTTGAAATGCTTATTTTAGCAAAAACAGCACGTTTTGAGCTTTAATCTGCGTTTAACGTAAAACAGCATAAAAACGATGAAGTTTTTATTATTCGTTTTTATTAATATTGCTTCTATTTGAACGATTTCCAACGATCTAAAATGCTTGAAAAAATGCTTATTTTAGCAAAACAGCACGTTTAGCTTTAATCTGCGTTTTAACGCGTGAAACAGCATAAAAACGACGAATTTCTTATTATTCGTTTTTTATTAATATTGCTTCTATTTGAACGATTTCAACGTGATCTTAAAAATGCTTAAAATGCTTATTTTAGCAAAACAGCACGTGTTTTGAGTTTTACCATGCGTTTTAACGCGTAAACAGCATAAAAACGACAAATTTTTTTTTTTTTTTTATTTTTTTTTAAACCAAAAAAATAAAATTTTTTTTAAAAAAAGGGTTTTTATTTTTAAAAGTTTTAACCCTAAAAAAGCATAAAACGACGAATTTTTATTATTCGTTTTTTATTAATATTCTCTATTTGAACGATTTCAACGATCTAAAATGCGAAAATGCTTTTTTAAACAAAACACACGTTTTGGCTTTAATCTGCGTTTTTCGCGCACATAAAAAAAAGAATTTTTTATTTTTTTTTTATTTATTTTCCATTTAACGATTTAAGTTAAAATCTTAAAAAATTTTTTTTAAACAAAAAAAAGTTTTGGTTTTTTTTTCCCTTTAACGGAAAAAAAAAAAAAATTTTTTTTTTTTTTATTAAATTTCTATTTAAATTTAAAAAATTTCAAAACTTTTAAAAACTTTTTAAAAAAAAACCCCTTTTAGCTTTTTTCGCAAACGCGAAAAATAAAACGGTTTTTTATTTTTTTTTTAAAATTTTCCATTTAAATTTCAACTATTAAAAAGCTTTTAAAAACTTTTTTTTAAAAAAAAAACACGTTTTTTTTTTTAATTTTTTTTTAAGCGTAAAAACATAAAAAACAATTTTTTTTGTTTTATTAAAGCCTTTTGAAGTTTAAGTTAAAAAGCTTAAAAATTTTTTTTTAAAAACCCTTTTTGGGTTTTTTTTTTTGGTTTAAAAAAAAAAAAGCTAATTTTTTTTTTTTTTATTAAAGCGTTTTTAAGTTTAAAACCCAAAAGCTTTAAAAGCATTTAAAAAACCCTTTTTTTTAATTGCTTTTAATTTAAAAAAGAAAAACGCCCAAAAATTTTGTTTTTAAAATTGCTTTATTTAACGTTTTAACGCAAAAGCCAAAAAGCATTTTAAAAAGGTTTTTTTAGCTTTATTTCCCCTTTTTAAAAGCTAAAAACGACGAAAAACTTTTTTTAATATTTCGTTTTTGAAAGGGTTTCGAAAAAATTTTAAAAAACTTTTTACAAAAAAACGTTTTATTTAACCTTTTTTTCGGCCTAAAAAATAAAAAAAGACGTTTTTATTTTTTTTTTTTTTATTTAACGACAAATTAAAATGTTAAAATTTTTTCAAAAAAACCCGTTTTAGCTTTAATTTCTTTTTAAAAAAAAGCATAAAAAAAAATTTTTTTACGTTTTTTTTTAAATTTTTTTAACGTTTCAAATCTAAAAATTGGGAAAAAACAAAATTTTGCAAAAAGCCTTTTGAAATTGGTTTTAAGCGTAAAAAAGCAAAAAAAAACGAATTTTTTTTTCTTTTTTAATATTGCTTTTATTTGCGATTTCAACGATCTAAAATTTAAAATTTTTTTAAAAAAAGGCCTTTTAAGCTTTCCAAGCTAAAAAAAAAGGGTTTTTATTATTTGTTTTTATTAATATTGCTTCATTTGTTTCCCCAAAAAGCTTAAAATGCTTATTTTAGCAAAAACCCTTTTTTTTAGGTTTTTAAAGCGTAAAACAGCATAAAACGGAAAATTTTTTTTATTCGTTTTTTATTAAAATTCTTATTTAAAAATTTTTAATTAAAAAAAACGAAAATTTTTTTGCCGCCCTTTTGCCTTTAAGCGTTTTTTCCCAAAAAAAATAAAAAGGGAATTTTTTAATTTTTTTTTTTTTTAAATTCTTTTTTGAACGTTTCCCTTAAAAACTTAAAATCTTTTTTAGCAAAACAAAAGGGGTTAATTTTTTTTAAAAAAAGCTAAAAGGGAATTTTAATTTTTTTTTAAATTTCTTTATTTTAACACAACGTTTTGCTTTAAAAACTTTTTTTTGCAAAACAGCACTTTTAGTTTTAAAATTTTTAAAAAAAGCTAAAAAAAAAACGTTTTTTTTTTTTTTTTTTTAAAATTTTTTATTTAACACCCAAAGTTAAAACTAAAAAAAAGCAAAAACGACGTTTTTATAAATTGGTTTTAGCTAAAAAATAAAAAAAAAATTTTTAATTCTTTTTTAATAAACGTTTTGGGGAAATTTCCCCTTTTAAAAAAGTTTAAAAAAATTTTAAAAAAAACCCTTTTATTTTTAATCGCGTTTAAAGCTAAAAAAAAAACCCCCAAATTTTTTTTTTTTTTTTTTATTTTTTCTTTTAAAAAATTTAACGACTTGCTTAAAATTTTTTTTTTTAAAAAAAAAATTTTTTTTCCTTTTAACGTAAAAACTAAAAAAACGTTTTTATTTTCGTTTTTTTAAAAGCCTTTTTTTGAACATTTAAAAAGACAAAAAACTTAAAATCTTTTTATTTTAGCCAAAAAACGTTTTGAAATTTTTTTTAAGCGAAAAAAGAAAAAAAAATTTTTATTTTTTTTTATAAAATACGCATTTAAATTTAAAATTTAAAAAACTTAAAAGTTTTTATTTTCAAAAAAAAAATTTTTAGCAACGCGTTTTCGGAAAAAGCATAAAAAAAAATTTTTTTTTTTTCGTTTTTTTTAATTTGCTTCTTTTAAAAACAAAAATCTTGAAAATGCTTTTTTTTAGCAAAACACCGTTTGAGTTTTTAAACGCGTTTAACGCGTAAAAAAGATAAAAGGAAATTTTTTTTTTTTTTTATTTTTTCTTTTAAAAACCAAGGCAAAAACTTTTTTTAAAAACGTTTTGGTTTTTTAAAAACGTTTTTTTCGAAAACGCAAAAACAAATTTTTTTATTTTTTTTTATATTGCGATTTAAGATTTCAAGTTAAAAGCTTAAAAAATTTTTTAAAAAAGCCCTTTTACCTTAATTGCGTTTTAACGGTAAAAAAGATAAAAAGGATTTTTAAATTTTTTCCCAAAATTTCTTATTTAACACAACGTTTAAAAAAATTTTTTTTTTTTAAAAAAAAAAGCAGGGGCCCCCGTTTTGGGAAAAAGCAAAAAAAAACGAATTTTTTTAAATTTTTTTTAAAAATTTTTTTTAAAAAACAATTTAAGACAAAATGCTTAAAAAAAAAAAAAAAATTTTATTTAATCTTTTTAACGCGTTAAAAAAAAAAGACAAATTTTTTAATTGTTTTTAAAAGCTTTATTTAACGGAAAATTAAACTTAAAAAAATTTTTGAAAAACAGGTTTTTTTTTAACTTTTTTAAAAACACAAAAAAAAAATTTTTTTTTTTAAAAAATTTTGGGGTTTTAAGGGTTTAACGTAAAATGCTTAAAAGCTTTTTTAAAAACGGTTTTGAGTTTTACGCGTTTTTTTCGAAAAAAAAAAACCCATTTTTATTACGTTTTTTTTTTATTGTTTTTTTAACGGGTTTAACAAAAAGGGGAAAAAAATTTTTTTTTTAAAAAAGCCTTTTATTTTAAGCGTTTTAACGGAAAAAGCTAAAAGCAAAATTTTTTTTCATTTTTATTAATTTGCGTTTTTAACGGTTTAACACTAAAAAAAATTTTTAAAAAAATTTTTTGGAAAAAACCCTTTTTTTTTTTTTTAAAAGGAAAAAGCAAAAACGACGAATTTTTTTTTTCGTTTTTTTTTTTTAAGGAAACGCAAATCTAAAAAACTTAAAAATTTTTTGCAAAAAAAAAAGTTTTAGTTTTTAATTTCTTTTTAAAAAAAAAAAAGACGAAATTTTTTTTATCGTTTTTAAATTTTTTGGCATTTAAAAATTTAAATCTTTTTTTAAAATGTTTTTTTGAAAAAAGATTTTAGTTTTATTCTTTTAAGCTAAAAAGCAAAAAAGACGTTTTTATTATTCCCTTTTTATTTAAAGCTTAGAAATTTAACGTTTTAAAAAAAGGATTTTTTTGGGAAAAGCATTTTTAAACGCGTTTTAACGCGTGCTAAAAAGCGGAACTTTTTTTAATTTTTTATTTTTCATTTAACGATTAAAAATTAAAATGCTTTTTTTTAAAAAGCAAGGTTTAAGCTTTTTAAAGCGTGAAACACAAAAAAGACGAATTTTTTTTTGTTTTTATTAAAAATGGCTTGAAATGCTTATTTTAGCAAAAAAGCTCGTTTTGAGTTTAATCTGCGTTTTAACGCGTAAAACGATAAAAACGAATTTTTATTATTCGTTTTTTAATTTTTGCTTTTTTGAACGATTTCACCATCTAAAATGCTTGAAAATGCTTATTTCGCAAAGAGCACGTTTTGAGCTTTAATCTGCGTTTTTAAAGCGTAAAACAGCATAAAAACGACGAAATTTTTTATTATTCGTTTTTTTTAATATTGTGCCATTTGAACGATTTCAACGATCAAAATTCTTGAAAATGCTTATTTTAGAAAAAAAGCACGTTTTGAGCTTTAATCTGCGTTTTAACGCGTAAAAAAGCTAAAAAAACGACGATTTTTTATTATTCGTTTTTATTAATATTGCTCTATTTGAACGATTTCAACGATCTAAAAATGCTTGAAAATGCTTTTTTTTAGCAAAACAGCACGTTTTGAGCTTTTAATCTGCGTTTTTAACGCGAAAACAGCATAAAAACGACGAATTTTTTATTATTTGTTTTTTTAATATTGCGTCTATTTGAACGTTTTAACGATCTTAAAGCTTGAAAATGCTTTTTTAGCAAAACAGCACGTTTTGAGCTTTTAAACTGCGTTTAACGCGTAAAACAGCATAAAACGACGATTTTTTTATTATTTGTTTTATTAATATTGCGTCTATTTGAACGATTTCACGATCTAAAATGCTTGAAAATGCTTATTTTAGCAAAAACAGCACGTTTTGAGTTAATCTGCGTTTTAACGCGTAAAACAGCATAAAACGACGAATTTTTATTATTTGTTTTAAATATTGCGTCTATTTGAACGATTTCAACGATTAAAATGCTTGAAAATGCTTATTTTAGCAAAACAGCCGTTTTGAGTTAATCAGCGTTTTAACGCGGTAAAACAGCATAAAAACGACGAAAATTTTATTATTCGTTTTTATTAATATTGCGTCTATTTGAACGATTTTAATGATCTAAAATGCTTGAAAATGCTTATTTCAGCAAAACAGCACGTTTTGAGCTTTTAATCTGCGTTTTAACGCGTAAAACAGCATAAAAACGACGAATTTTTATATTCGTTTTTATTAATATTGCGTCTATTTGAACGATTTCACGATCTAAAATGCTTGAAAATGCTTATTTTAGCAAAACAGCACGTCTTGAGCTTTAATCTGCGTTTTAACGCGTAAAACAGCATAAAAACGACGAATTTTTATTATTCGTTTTTTATTAATTATGCTTCTATTTGAACGATTTCAACGATCAAAATGCTTGAAAATGCTTATTTTAGCAAAACAGCACGTTTTGAGCTTTTAATCTGCGTTTTAACGCGTAAACAGCATAAAACGACGAAATTCTTATTATTCGTTTTTATTAATATTGCTTCTATTTGAACGATTTCAACGATCTAAAATGCTTAAAATGCTTATTTTAGCAAAACAGCACGTTTTGAGCTTTAATATGCGTTTTAACGCGTAAAACAGCATAAAAACGACGAATTTTTGATTATTCGTTTTTATTAATATTGCGTCTATTTGAACGATTTCAACGATCTAAAATGCTTGAAAATGCTTATTTAGCAAAAACAGCACGTTTTGAGCTTTTTCTGTGTTTTAACGCGTAAAACGCATAAAAACGACGAAATATTTATTATTCGTTTTTATTAATATTGCGTCTATTTGAACGATTTCAACGATCTAAAATGCTTGAAAATGCTTATTTTAGCAAAACAGCACGTTTTGAGCTTTAATCTGCGTTTTAACGCGTAAAACAGCATAAAACGACGAATTTTATTATTCGTTTTTATTAATTTGCGTCTATTTGAACGATTTCACGATCTAAAATGCTTGAAAATGCTTATTTTAGCAAAACAGCCGTTTTGAGCTTTAATCGCGTTTTAACGCGTAAAACACATAAAACGACGAATTTTTTATTATTCGTTTTTATTAATATTGCTCTATTTGAACGATTTCAACGATCTAAAATGCTTGAAAATGCTTATTTAGCAAAACAGCACGTTTTGAGCTTTAATCGCGTTTTAACGCGTAAAACAGCATAAAACGACGAAATTTTTATTATTCGTTTTTTATTATATTGCTCTATTTGAACGATTTCAACGATCTAAAATGCTTGAAAATGCTTATTTTAGCAAAACAGCCGTTTTGAGCTTTATTCTGCGTTTTAACGCGTAAAACAGCATAAAACGACGAAATTTTTATTATTCGTTTTATTAATATTGCGTCTATTTGAACGATTTCAACGATCTAAAATGCTTGAAAATGCTTATTTTAGCAAAACCACGTTTTGAGCTTTATTCGTTTTAACGGTAAAACAGCATAAAAAGACGAATTTTTATTATTCGTTTTATTAATATTGCGTCTTTTGAACGTTCAACGATCTAAAACTGAAAATGCTTATTTTGAAAACAGCACGTTTGACTTTATTCTGCGTTTTAACGCGTAAAACATAAAACGACGAAATTTTATTATTCGTTTTTATTAATATTGCGTCTTTTTTGAACGATTTCACGATCTAAAATGCTTAAAATGCTTATTTTACAAAACAGCACGTTTAGCTTTATTCTGCGTTTTAACGCGTAAAACACATAAAACGACGAATTTATTATTCGTTTTTATTAATTGATTGCTTGCT
>NW_027045787.1:0-52002 GCF_025399875.1 Dalotia coriaria
AGTTTCAACGATCACAAAATTAGCGAAATGCTTGTTTGACAGGCGTTTGAGCACAATCTGCGTTTAACGCGTAAAACAGCATAAAACGACAGAAATTTTATTATTCGTTTTTTATTGATATTGCGTCTATTTGAACGATTTCAACGATATAAAATGCTTGAAAATGCTTATTTTAGCAAAACAGCACGTTTGAGCTTTAATCTGCGTTTACAACGCGTAAAAACAGCATAAAACGGCAGATTCTTTATTGATGCGTTTTTATTAATATTAAACTTCTATTTGAACGATTTCAACGATCTGCGTCGTTTGAAAATGCTTATTTTAGCAAAGTAGCACGTTTGGGCTTTAATCTGCGTTTTAACTCGTAAAACAGCATAAAACGACAGATTTTTAATTATTCGTTTTTTTTTATTAATATTGATTCCTATTTGAACGATTTTCAACGATCTAAAAATGCTTGAAAATGCTTATTTAACAGCAAAACAGCACGTTTTGAGCTTTAATCTGCGTTTTAACGCGTAGAACAACATAAAACGACGAATTTTTATTATTCGTTTTATTAATATTGCGTCTATTTGAACGATTTCAACGATCTAAAATGCTTGAAAATGCTTATTTTAGCAAAACAGCACGTTTGAGCTTTAATCTGCGTTTTAACGCGTAAAACAGCATAAAAATGACGAATTTTTATTATTCGTTTTATTAATATTGCTTCTATTTAAACGATTTTCAACGATCTAAAATGCTGAAAATGCTTATTTTAGCAAAAACAGCACGTTTTGAGCTTTAATCTGCGTTTCGCGTAAAACAACATAAAACGGCAGTTTTATTATTCGTTTTTTTATTAATATTGCTATTTGAACGACTTCAACGATTTAAAATGCTTGAAAATGCTTATTTTTAGCAAAACAGCACGATTTGAGCTTTAATCTGCGTTTTAACGCGTAAACAGCATAAAACGACAGAAATTTTATTATTCGTTTTTATTAATATTACGTCTATTTGAACAATTTCAACGATAAAATGCTTGAAAAATACTTATTTAGCAGCAAACAGCACGTTTGAGCTTTATTCTGCGATTTAACGCGTAAACAGCGCAACGACGAAATTTTATTATTCGTTTTTATTTTTATTGCACGTCTATTTGAACGTTCAACGATCTAAATGCTTGAAAATGCTTATTTTAGCAAAACAGCACGTTTGAGCTTTAATCTGCGTTTTTAACGCGTAATCAACATAAAAACGACGAATTTTTATTATTCGTTTTTTATTAATATTACTTCTATCTGAACAGTTCAACGATCGTACTTGAAAATGCTTATTTTAGCAAAACAGCACGTTTTGAGCTTTTAATCTGCGTTTTAACGCGTAAAACAGCATAAAAACGACGAAATTTTTATTATTCGTTTTTTTATTAATATTGCGTCTATTTGAACGATTTCAGCGATCTAAAATGCTTGAAAATGCTTGTTTTAGCAAAACAGCACGTTTTGAGCTTTAATCTGCGTTTTAACGTGTAAAACGGCATAAAAAGCAGACGAAATTTTTATTATTCGTTTTTTATTAATATTGCTTCTATTTGAACGATTTCAACGATCTAAAATGCTTGAAAATGCTTATTTAGCAAAAGCAGCACGTTTTGAGCTTAATCTGCGTTTTAACGCGTAAAACAGCATAAAACGACGAATTTTTTATTTATTCGTTTTTATTAATATTGCGTCTATTTGAACGATTTCAACGATCTGACCACTTGAAAATGCTTATTTTAGCAAAACCAGCACGTTTTGAACTTTAATCAGCGTTTTAACGCGTAAACAGCATAAAAACGACAGAAATTTTATTATTTGTTTTTATTAATATTGTGTCTATTTGAACGATTTCAACGATCTAAAATGCTTGAAAATGCTTATTTTAGCAAAACAGCACGTTTTGAAGGCTTTAATCTGCGTTTTAACGCGTAAAACAGCATAAAACGTGACAGATTTTTATTATTCGTTTTTATTAATATTGCTTCTATTTGAACGATTTCAACGTCTAAAATGCTTGAAAATGCTTATTTTAGCAAAACAGCACGTTTGAGCTTTAATCTGCGTTTTAACGAGTAAAACATCATAAAACGGCAGAAATTTTTATTATTCGCTTTTTATTAATATTTAGCTATTTGAACGATTTGCAAGCGATCTAAAATGCTTGAAAATGCTTATTTTAGCAAAACAGCGGCGGGCGCAATCTGCGTTTTAACGCGTAGAAACGCCAGCATAAAACGACGAATTTTTTTGTTATTCGTTTTTATTAATATTGCTTCTATTTGAACGATTTCGCGATCTAAAATGCTTGAAAATGCTTATTTTAGCAAAACAGCACGTTTGAGCTTTAATCTGCACGTTGTAACGCGTAAAACAGCATAAAACGAAATTTTTATTATTCGTTTTTTATTAATATTTACGTCTATTTGAACGATTTCAACGATCTAAAACGCTTGAAAATGCTTATTTTAGCAAAACAGCACGTTTTGAGCTTTATTCTGCGTTTTAACGCACGTAAAACGTATAAAACGACGAAATTTTATTATTCGTTTTTTATTTTTATTGCGTCTATTTGAACGATTTCAACGATCTAAAAGCTTGAAAATGCTTATTTTTAGCAAAACAGCACGTTTGAGCTTTAATCTGCGTTTTAACGCGTAAAACAGCATAAAACGACGAATTTTTATTATTCGTTTCTTATTAATATTGCTTCTATTTGAACGGCTTCAACGATTTAAAATGCTTGAAAATGCTTATTTACCCAGCAAAACAGCACGATTTGAGCTTTAATCTGCGTTTTAACGCGTAAAACAGCATAAAAACAGTAAATTTTTATATTCGTTTTTTTATTAATATTGCGTCTGTTGAACGATTTCAACGATCTAAAAATGCTTGAAAATGCTTATTTTAGCAAAACCGCACGTTTTGAGCTTTATTCTGCGTTTTAACGCGTAAAACAACATAAAAACGACGAAATTTTTATTATTCGTTTCTTATTTTGGCCGCGTCTATTTGACGATTTCAACGATCTAGGCAGAAAATGCTTTATTTTAGCAAACAGCACGTTTGAGCTTTTAATCACGTTTAACGCGTATACGCTTATAAAAACGACGAATTTTTATTATACGTTTTTTATTAATATTGCTTCTATTTAGACGATTTCCAACGATCTAAAATGCTTGAAAATGCTTATTTTTAGCAAAACAGCACGTTTGGCGAGCTTTTAAATCCTGCGTTTTAGCGCGTAAAGAGCAACATAAAAGCGACGAATTTTTTGTTATTCGTTTTTATTAATATTGCTTCTATTTGGACGATTTCAACGATCTAAAATGCTTGAAAATGCTTATTTTTATGAAACAGCACGTTTTGAGCTTTGTGCGTTTTAACGAGTACTTATCATAAAAACGACGAAATTTTATTATTCGCTTTTATTAATATTGCTTCTATTTGAACGATTTCAACGATAAAAATTGCGCGAAAATGCTTATTTTTTAAGCAAAACCACGCACGTTTTGAGGCTTTATTCTGCGTTTTAACGCGTAAAACAGCATAAAACGACAGGGAATTTTATTATTCGTTTCTTATTTTTATTGCGTCTATTTGAACGATTTCTAACGATCTAAAATGCTTGAAAATGCTTATTTTAGCAAAACAGCGTTTTGAGCTTTAATCCGCGTTTTAACGCTTGTTATGCAACATAAAACGACAGATTTTTATTATACGTTTTTTTTTTATTAATGTTGCTTCTATTTGAACGGTTCAACGATCTAAAATGCTTGAAAATGCTTATTTTAGCAAAACAGCGCGATTTTGAGAACTTTAAATCTGCGTTTAACGCGTGAAGCAACATAAAACGGTACATTATTCGTTTTTTATTAATATTGCGCACGTCTATTTGAACGATTTCAACGTCTAAAATGCTTGAAAAGTACTTATTTTAGCAAAACAGCGTTTTGGAGCTTTTAATCAGCGTTTTAACGCGTAAAGTAGCTTATAAAACTACGAAATTTTTATTATTTGTTTTTATTAAATTTGCGTCTATTTGAACGATTTCAACGATCTAAAATGTAAATGCTTATTTTAGCAAAACAGCACGTTTACGAGCTTTAATCTACGTTTTAACGCGTAAAACAGCATAAAACAACGGGTACATTATTCGTTTTATTAATATTATCTATTTGAACGAGATTTCAGCGATCACGTCTTGAAAATGCTTATTTTAGCAAAACAGCACGTTTTGAGCTTTGTCTGCGTTTTTTAACGCGTAAAACGGCATAAAACGACGAATTTTTATTATTCGTTTTTTTATTAACGTACGTCTATTTGAACGATTTCAACGATCTAAAATGCTTAAAATGCTTATTTTTTAGCAAAACAGCACGTTTGAGGCTTTAATCAGCGTTTTAACGCGTAAAAAACAGCATAAAACGACGAAATTTTATTATTTGTTTTATTAATGTGCGTCTATTTGAACGATTTCAACGATCTAAAATGTAACGAAAATGCTTATTTTAGCAAACAGCAGCGTTTTGAGCTTTTGCAATCTGCGTTTAACGTAAAACAGCATAAAACGACGAATTTTTGTTATTCGTTTTTATTAATGTATTCCTATTTGAACGATTTCCGGCGATCTAAAATGCTTGAAAATGCTTGTTTTAGCAAAACAGCGTTTTGAGCTTTAATCTGCGTTTTAACGCGTAAAGCGGCATAAAACGACGAATTTTTATTATTCGTTTTTATTAATATTGCGCGTCTATTTGGCGAACGTTTCAGCGATCTAAAATGCTTGAAGCCTTTATTTTAGCAAAACAGCGCGTTTGAGCTTTATTCTGCGTTTTTAACGCGTAAACAACATAAAACGGCAAAGAGATTTTTTATTATTCGTTTTTATTAATATTGCGTCTATTTGAACAATTTCAACGATCTAAAATGCTTGGTAACATTTTAGCAAAACAGCGTTTTGAAGGCGCAATCTGCGCGTTTTAACGCGTAAAACAACATAAAAATGGCAGATTTTTATTATTCCGTTTTTTTAGTAAATATTGCTTCTATTTAAACGATTTCAACGATCACAAAAATATGGCAGAAATGCTTATTTTAGCAAAACAGCACGTTTTGAGCTTTAATCTGCGTTTTAACGCGTAAAACAGCATAAAACGACGAATTTTTATTATTCGTTTTTTTATTAATATTGCTTCTATTTAAACGATTTCAACGATCTAAAATGCTTGAAAATGCTTATTTTAGCAAAACAGCACGTTTTGAGCTTTTAATCTGCCACGTTTTAGCGCGTAAAACAGCATAAAAACGAGCAGATTTTTTTGTTATTCTACGTTTTGTAGTAATATGCGTCTATTTGAACGATTTCAACGATCTAAAACGCTTGAAAATGCTTATTTAGCAAAACAGCACGTTTTGAGCTTTTAATCTGCGTTTAACGTAAAACAACATAAAATGGCAATTTTTTTATTATTTGTTTTATTAATGTTAGCTTCTATTTAAAACGATTTCTACGATCTAAAATGCTTGGCGTATTTTAGCAAAACAGCACGTTTTGAGCTTTTAATCTGCGTTTGGGGATCGACTTCAACGATTTAAAATGGCGAAAATGCTTATTTTAGCAAAACAGCACGATTTGAGCTTTAATCTGCGTTTAACGCGTAAAACAGCTTATAAAACGACGAAATTTTTATTCGTTTTTTATTAATATTGCGTCTATTTGAACGATTTCAACGATCTAAAATGGCGAAAATGCTTATTTTGCTTAGCAAACCGCACGTTTAGGCTTTATTCTGCGTTTGCTTGCGTAAAACAGCATAAAGCGACAAATTTTTATTATTCGTTTTTTTGTTTTGTACGCGTCTATTTGAACGATTTCAGCGCGATCTAAAATGCTTGAAAATGCTTATTTTAGCAAACAGCACGTTTTGAGCTTTAATCTGCGTTTTAACGCGTAAAACAGCATAAAACGACAGATTTTTATTATTCGTTTTATTAATATTGCTTCTATTTGAACGATTTCAGCGATCTAAAATGCTTGAAAATGCTTATTCTGTAAAACAGCACGTTTTGAGCTTTTAATCGCGTTTTTAACGCGTAAACATATAAAAACGACAGAATTTTATTATTCGTTTTATTAATAATGCGTCTATTTGAAGACGATTTCAGCGATCTAAAATACTTGAAAATGCTTATTTTAGCAAAAACAGCGCGTTTGAGAGCTTTTAATCACCGCGTTTAACGCGTAAAACAGCATAAAACGACGAAATTTTTATTATTCGTTTTTAATATTGCTTCTATTTGAACGATTTCAACGATCTAAAATGCTTGAAAATGCTTATTTTAGCAAACAGCACGTTTGAAGGAAAACTTTTAATCTGCGTTTTAACGCGTAAAACCAACATAAAACAGGGGAATTTTATTATTCGTTTTATTAATATGTGCGTCTATTTGGGCGATTTCAACGATCTAAAATGCTTATTTTGTAGCAAAACAGCACGTTTTGAGCTTTAATCTGCGTTTTAACGCGTAAAAACAGCATAAAACGGCGAATTTTGTGTCGTTTTTTATTAATATTGCTTCTATTTGAACGATTTCAACGATCTAAAATGTTTTGAAGAAATGCTTATTTAACAAAACAGCACGTTTTGAGCTTTGAGAAAATGCGTTTAACTCGTAAAATAGCATAAAAACGACGGAAATTTTATTATTCGTTTTATTAATATTGATTCTATTTGAACGATTTCAACGATCTAAAATGCTTGAAAATGCTTATTTTAGCAAAACAGCAGCACGTTTTGAGCTTTTAATCTGCGTTTTTAGCGCGTAAAACAACATAAAACGACGAATTTTTATTATTCGTTTTTATTAATATTGCGTCTATTTGAACGATTTCAGCGATCTAAAACGCGAAAATGCTTATTTTAGCAGCAAAACAGCACGTTTTTGAGCTTTTAATCTGCGTTTTAACGCGTAAAACAGCATAAAATGACGGGTATTTTTGGTATTCGTTTTTTATTAATATTGCTTCCTATTTAAACGATTTTCTACGATCTAAAATGCTTGAAAATGCTTATTTTATAAAGAAAAACTTAGCACGTTTGAGCTTTAATCTGCGTTTAACGCGTAAAACAGCATAAAAACGACGAAATTTTTATTATTCGTTTTTTTAATATTCAGCTACTATTTGAACGGCCCAACGATTTAAAAATAGCGAAAATGCTTATTTTAAAACAGCACGATTTGAGCGCAATCTGCGTTTAACGTAAAACAGCATAAAACGACGAAATTTTATTATTCGTTTTTTCGCTAATATTGCGTCTATTTGAACGATTTCAGCGATCTAAAATGCTTGAAAATGCTTATTTTTAGCAAAACCGCACGTTTGAGCTTTTATTCTGCGTTTTAACGCGTAAAACAGCTTATAAAACGACGAAATTTTTTTGATATTCGTTTTTATTTTTGTACGTCTATTTAGACGATTTATAACGATCTAAAATGCCCGAAAATACTTATTTTGTAAACAGCACGTTTTGAGCTTTAATCTGCGTTTAACGCGTAAAACAGCATAAAACGACGAATTTTTATTATTCGTTTTACATTAATATTGCTCCTATTTGAACGATTTCGCTTGGTCTAAAAATGCTTGAAAATGCTTATTCTAACAAAACAGCACGTTTTAAGGCTTTTAATCACCACGTTTTTAACGCGTAAAACACCACGCCAAAACGACGAAATTTTTATTATTCGTTTTATTAATATTTGCGTCTATTTGAACGATTTCAACGATCTAAAATGCTTGAAAATGCTTATTTAGCAAAACGTACGTTTGAGCTTTAATCTGCGTTTTAACGCGTAAAACAGCATAAAAACGGCAAAATTTTTATTATTCGTTTTTTTTTTAATATTTAGCTTCTATTTGAACGATTTCAACGATCTAAAATGCTTGAAAATACTTATTTAGCAAAGCAGCACGTTTTGAGCTTTTAATCTGCGTTTTAGCGCGTAAAACAGCATAAAACGAGGAATTTTTTATTATTCGTTTTTATTATTAATATTGCGTCTATTTGAACGATTTCAACGATCTAAAATGTGATAATGCTTATTTTAAAACAGCACGTTTTGAGCTTTATTCTGCGTTTTTGCAACGTAAAACAACATAAAACGGCGATTTTATTATTCGTTTTATTTTTATTGCGTCTATTTGAACGATTTCAACTTGATCTAAAAGCTTGAAAGTACTTATTTTAGCAAAACAGCGCGTTTTGAGCTTTTTAATCTGCGTTTAACGCGTAAAACAGCATAAAACGACGAATTTTTTATTATTCATTTTTATTAATATTGCTTCCTGTTTGAACGATTTCCAGCGATCTAAAATGCTTGAAATGCTTATTCTGTATAAAGACAGCACGTTTTGAGCTTTTAATCTGCGTTTTAACGCGTAAAACAACATAAAAACAAGCAGGAATTTTATTATTCGTTTTATTAATATTGCGTCTATTTGAACGATTTCAACGATCTAAAATGCTTGAAAATGCTTATTTTAGCAAGAGCAAAGCACGTTTTGAGCTTTTAATCTGCGTTTTAACGCGTAAAACAGCATAAAACGACGAAATTTTTATTATTCGTTTTTATTAATATTTAGCTTCTATTTGAACGATTTCAACTGATCAAAAGTGCTTGAAAATGCTTATTTTAGCAAAAGGAAACCTAGCACGTTTGAAGGCTTTAATCTGCGTTTTAACGCGTAAAACAACATAAAACGACGAATTTTTATTATTCGTTTTTTTATTAATGTGTGCTTCTATTTGAACGATTTCAACGATCTAAAATGCTTGAAAATGCTTATTTTAGCAAATCCAGCGCGTTTTGAGCTTTGAAATCTGCGTTTTAACGCGTAAAGGCAGCATAAAACGACGAATTTTTATTATTCGTTTTTTATTAATATTGCGTCTATTTGGATATTCAACGATCCTAGAATACTTGAACAGCTTATTTTTAGCAGCAAAACAGCACGTTTTGAGCTTTTAATCAGCGTTTTAACTTGCAGTAAAACAACCTTACTCCGCGACAGGAATTTTTATTATTTGTTTTTTTTTTTTATTAATATTGCGTCTATTTGAACGATTTCAACGATCTAAAATGCTTGAAAATGCTTATTTTAGCAAAACAGCACGTTTTGAGGCTTTTGATCTGCGTTTAACGCTGATAAAGCAACATAAAACGACGAATTTTTATTATTCGTTTTTATTAATATTGCTTCCTATTTGAGACAGTGATTTCAAGCTTGATCTAAAATGCTTGAAAATGCTTATTTTAGCAAACAGCACGTTTGAGCTTTAATCTGCGTTTAACGCGTAAACATCATAAAACGACCGAATTTTATTATTCGCTTTTATTAATATTTCTTCTATTTGAACGATTCAACGATCTAAAATGCTTGAAAATGCTTATTTTAGCAAAACAGCACGATTTGGGCTTTTAATTTTGCGTTTTAACGCTTAAAACAGCATATAAAACGACAGGGAATTTTATTATTCGTTTTTATTAATGTGCGTCTATTTGAACGGTTTCAACGATCGATGATGCTTGAAAATGCTTATTTTAGCAAAACAGCACGTTTTGAGCTTTATTCTGCGTTTTAACGCGTAAAACAACATAAAGAAACGACGAAATTTTATTATTCGTTTTTATTTTTATTGCGTCTATTTGAACGATTTCAACGCGGTCTAAAATGCTTGAAAATGCTTATTTTAGCAAAACACCACGTTTGAGGCGCTGAAATCGCCACGTTTTAAGCAGCGTAAAACAGCATAAAACGGCAGATTTTTATTATTCGTTTTTATTAATATTGCACTCTATTTGAACGATTTCAACGATCTAAAATGCCGAAAATACTTATTTAGCAAAACAACGCAATTTTGAGCTTTATTCTGCGTTTAACGCGTAAAACAGCATAAAAACGGCAGAAATTTTATTATTCGTTTTTATTTTTTATTGCGTCTGTTGGAACGGTTCAGCTTGATCTAAAAGAAAGCGAAATGCTTATTTTAGCAAAACAGCACGTTTGAGCAATCTGCGTTTTAACGCGTAAAACGCTAAAACGACGAAGATTTTTATTATTCGTTTTTATTAATATTACTTCTATTTGAACGACTTCCAGCGATTTAAAATGCCAGAAAATGCTTATTTTAGCAAAACAGCGTTTTTGAAGAAGCTTTAATCTACGTTTTTAACGCCAGTAAAAACAGCATAAAACGACGAAATTTTATTATTCGTTTTTATTAATAACGCGTCTATTTGAACGATTTCAGCTTGATCTAAAATGCTTGAAATGCTTGTACAGCAAAACAGCACGTTTTGGCTTTGTCACGTTTAACGCGTAAAACAGCATAAAAACGGCAAAATTTTATTATTCGTTTTTTATTAATATTTAGCTATTTGAACGATTTCAACGATCTAAAATGCTTGAAAATGCTTATTTAGCAAAAAACAGCACCGTTTTGAGCTGAAATCTGCGCGTTTTAGCGTAAAGCAGCATAAAGCCGGGTAATTTTATTATTCGTTTTATTAATATTTACTTCCCCTATTTGAACGAATTCAACGATCTAAAATGCTTGAAAATACTTATTTTAGCAAAACGCGCGTTTTGAGCTTTATTCTGCGTTTAGCTTAGCGTAAAACGAAAAACGCCAAAACGACGAAATTTTATTATTCGTTTTTATTTTTATTGCGTCTATTTGAACGATTTCAACGATCACAAATGCTTGAGGTACTGATTTTAGCAAAACAGCGCGTTTTGTGAGCTTTGAAATCTGCGTTTTAACGCGTAAAACAGCTTATAAAAACGACGAAATTTTTATTATTCGTTTTTATTAATAGTAGCTTCTATTTGAACGATTTCAACGATCTAAAGTAGCGAAAATACTTATTTTAGCAAAACAGCACGTTTTGACCTTAATCTGCGTTTTAACGCGTGAGCAGCATAAAAACGACGAATTTTTATTATTCGTTTTTATTAGTATTGCTTCTATTTGAACGATTTCAGCAGCGATCTGATAGCGGTAGCATTTTAGCAAAGGCAGCGCGTTTGAGCTTTTATTCGCCGCGTTTTAACGCGTAGACAACTAAAACGACAGGGTACATTATTCGTTTTTATTTTTTGTGCGTCTATTTGAACGATTTCAGCGATCTAAAAAGCTTGAAATACTTATTTTAGCAAAACAGCACGTTTTGGAGGCTTTTAATCTGCGTTTAGCGCGTAAAACAGCTTATAAAACGACAATTTTTATTATTCGTTTTTATTAATATTGCTTCTATTTGAACGAAACTTCAACGATTTAAAATGTTTGAAATGCTTATTTTAGCAGCAAAACGAAAGCACGATTTGAGCTTTAATCTGCGTTTAACGCGTAAAACAGCATAAAACGGCAGAGGGAATTTTATTATTCGTTTTTTTTTTTTAGTAGAAATACCGCGCGTCTATTTGAACGATTTCCAACGTCTAAAATGCTTGAAAATGCTTATTTTAGCCAGAAACAGCACGTTTGGGCTTTTGTTCGCAACGTTTAACGCGTAAAACAGCAACATAAAACGACGAAATTTTTTTTATTATTCGTTTTTATTTATTGCGTCTATTTGAACGATTTCAACGATCTAAAATGCTTGAAAATGCTTATTTTAGCAAAACAGCGCGTTTTGAGCTTTTAATCTGCGTTTTAGCGCGTAAAACAGCATAAAAACGACGAGAATTTTTGTTATTCGTTTTTTGTAATATTGCGTCTGTTGAACGTTTCAACGATCTAAAATGCTTGAAAATGCTTATTTTAGCAAAACAGCACGTTTGAGCTTTATTCTGCGTTTTTAACGCGTAAAACGTATAAAAACGTGCATTTTATTATTCGTTTTTTATTTTTGTGCGTCTATTTGAACGATTTCAGCGATCTAAAATGCCCGAAAATGCTTATTTTTATTACTTATAAAACAGCACGTTTTGAGCTTTAATCACCGCGTTTTAGCAGCGTAAAACAGCATAAACGGCAAAATTTTTATTGTCGTTTTTATTAATATTACACGTCTATTTGAACGATTTCAACGATCTAAAATGCTTGAAATGCTTATTTTTAGCAAAACAGCGCGTTTTTGAGCTTTTAATCTGCGTTTTAACGCGTAAAACAGCATAAAACGACGAATTTTTTGTTATTCGTTTTTATTAATATACTTCTGTTGAACGATTTCCAACGATCTAAAATGGCGAAATGCTTATTTTAGCCGACAGCACGTTTTGAGCTTTATTCTGCGATTTTTAACGCGTAAAACAGCATAAAACGAGCAGAAATTTTATTATTCGTTTTTTATTAATATTGCGTCTATTTGAACATTTCAACGATCTAAAATGCTTGAAAATGCTTATTTTAGCAAAACAGCGCATTTTGAGCTTTAATCTGCCGTTTTAACGCGGTAAAACAGCATAAAACGACGAATTTACTTTATTATTCGTTTTTATTAATGTGCGTCTATTTGAACAGTTTTCAGCGATCTAAAAGAATGCCGAAAATGCTTATTTTAGCAAAACAGCACGTTACAGGCTTTATTCTGCGTTTTAACGCACGTAAAACAACATAAAACGACAGAAATTTTTATTATTCGTTTTATTTTATTGCGTCTATTTGAACGATTTCAACGACCTAAAAGCAGAAAATGCTTATTTAGCAAACAGCACGTTTTTGAGCTTTAATCTGCGTTTTTAACATTATTAAACAGCATAAAAACGACAAATTTTTATTATTCGTTTTATTAATATTGCTTCTATTTGAACGAATTCAACGATTTAAAATGCTTCAAAATACTTATTTTAGCAAAAACGACACGATTTGAGCTTTAATCTGCGTTTAACGCGTAAAGAGCAACCCATAAAACGACAAGAATTTTTATTATTCGTTTTATTATTATTGCATTATTTGAACCGATTTCAACGATCTAAAATGCTTGAAAATGCTTATTTTGTAGAAACAGCACGTTTTGAGCTTTATTCTGCTGCGTTTTAACGCGTAAAACAGCAAAACTGACGAAATTTTTTATTATTCGTTTTTATTTTTATTGCGCGTCCTGTTGGCGGAACGATTTCAGCGATCTAAAATGCTTAGCAGAAGTACTTATTTTTAGCAAAGACAGCACGTTTTGAGCTTTAATCTGCGTTTAACGCGTAAAACAGCATAAATACGACGGGTGATTTTACATTATTCGTTTTTTATTAATGTGCTTCCTATTTGAAGACGATTTCCAACGATCTAAAATGCTTGAAAATGCTTATTTTGTAAAACAGCACGTTTGAGCTTTAATCTGCGTTTTAACGCGTAAAACAGCATAAACACGAAATTTATTATTCGTTTTATTAATATTGCTTCTATTTGAACGATTTCAACGATCTAAAATGCTTGAAAATGCTTATTTTAGCAAAACAGCACGTTTGAACTTTAATCTGCGTTTTAACGCGTAAAACAGCATAAAAACGACGAATTTTTATTATTCGTTTTTTATTGTATTGCATCTATTTGAACAGTTTCAATTCAAATGCGCGTACCCCAATTTTAGCCAAAAACAGCGCGTTTTGACTTTAATCGTTTTAACGTAAAGGCAGCATAAAAATGACAGATTTTATTATTCGTTTTATTAATATTGCTTCTATTTAAACAGTTTCAACGATCTAAAATGCTTGAAAATGCTTATTTGCCCAGCAAAACAGCACGTTTTGAGTTTTAATCTGCGTTTTATCGCGCGTAAAACAGCATAAAAACGACAAATTTTTATTATTCGTTTTTTATTAATATTAGCTCTATTTGAACGATTTCCAACGATCTAAATGCTTGAAAATGCTTATTTTATGGAAACAACGCGTCTTGAGCTTTTAATCTGCGTTTTAACGCGTAAAACATAAAACGGTAGAAATTTTATTATTCGTTTTTATTAATATTGCTTCTATTTGAACGATTTCAAAGATCTGAAAAGTACTTTATTTTAGCAAACAGCACGTTTGAGCTTTATTCTGCGTTTTAACGCGTAAAACGACATAAAAACGACGAAATTTTTATTATTCGTTTTATTTTTTATTGCGTCTATTTGAACGATTTCAACGGTGATCTAAAGTACTTGAAAATGCTTATTTTAGCAAAACCGGCACGTTTGAGCTTTTATTCTGCGTTTTTAACGCGTAGAAGCAACATAAAACGACGAAATTTTATTATTCGTTTTTATTTTATTGCGTCTATTTGAACGATTTCAACGATCTAAAATGCTTGAAAATGCTTATTTTAGCAAAACAGCACGTTTGAGCTTTAATCTGCGTTTTAACGCGTAAAACAGCATAAAACGACGAGATTTTTTATTATTCGTTTTATTAATATTTGCTTCTATTTGAACGATTTCCAATGATGCAAAATGCTTGAAAATGCTTTTAGCAAAACAGCGCGTTTGAGCTTTTAATCTGCGTTTTAACGTAAAACAACATAAAATGACGATTTTTTTGTGTGGTTTTATTAATGTGCTTTCTATTTAAACGATTTCAACGATCCTAAATGCTTGAAAATGCTTATTTTAGCAAAACAGCACGTTTTGAGCTTTTGTCACGCGTTTTAGCGCGTAAGAAACAGCATAAAAACATTGATTTTTGTGACTGGAACTTTTATTAATATTTAGCTTCTATTTGAACGATTTCAACGATCTAAAATGCTTGAAAATGCTTATTTTGGCAAAACAGCACGTTTTGAGCTTTAATCAGCGTTTCAACGCGAAACAGCATAAAACGACAGAATTTTTTGTTATCCGTTTTTATTAATATTGCGTGTTGAACGATTTTCCGGCGATCTAAAATGGCGAAAATGCTATTTTAGCAGCAAAACAGCGCGTTTGAGCTTTAATCTACGCGTTTAACGTAAAACAGCATATAAAAACGACGATTTTTTTATTATTCGTTTTTATTAATATTGCGTCTATTTGAACGTGATTTCCAACGATCTAAAATGCTTGAAAATGTATATTAGCAAAACAGCACGTTTTGCGACTTTACATTCTGCGTTTTAACGCGTATAACAGCATAAAAATGACGAATTTTTATTATTCGTTTTTATTAATATTGCTTCTATTTAAACGATTTCAATGATCTAAAATGCTTGAAAATGCTTAATTTAGCAAAACAGCACGTTTTGAGCTTTAATCTGCGTTTTAACGCGTAAACAGCATAAAACGACGAAATTTTTATTATTCGTTTTTTATTAATATTGCTTCTATTTGAACGATTTCAAAGATCTAAAATGCTTGAAAATGCTTATTTTAGCAAAACAGCACGTTTGAGCTTTATTCTGCGGTTTTAACTTGCGGTAAAACAGCATAAAACGACGGGGAATTTTTTATTATTCGTTTTTATTTTTATTGCGTCTATTTGAACGATTTCAACGATCACAAAATGGCGAAAATGCTTATTTTGTAAAACAGCACGTTTGAGCTTTATTCTGCGTTTAACGCGTAAAGGCAACACATAAAACGACGGGGTACGCATTATTCGTTTTCGTACTTATTGCGTCTATTTGAACGATTTCAGTCTAAAATGCTTGCAGAAAATGCTTTATTTTAGCAGCAAAACAGCACGTTTGAGCTTTAATCTGCGGTTTAGCGCGTAAAACAACATAAAAAACGACGGGTACATTATTCGTTTTTATTAATATTTGCTTCTATTTGAACGATTTCAATGATCTAAAATGCTTGAAAATGCTTATTTTAGCAAAACAGCACGTTTTGAGCAATCTGCGTTTTAACGCGTAAAACAGCATAAAACGACAGAATTTTATTATTCGTTTTATTAATATTGCTTCTATTTGAATGATTTCAGCGATCTAAAATGCTTGAAAATTAGCATTTTTACAGCAAAACAGCGCGTTTTGAGCTTTAATCTGCGTTTTAACGCGTGGTAAAGCAACATAAAAACGACGAATTTTTATTATTCGTTTTTGTTAATATTGCGTCTATTTGAACGATTTCAACGATCTAAAATGCTTGAAAATGCTTATTTTATGAAAACTGCACGTTGCGAACTTTAATCAGCGTTTTAACGCGTAAAACAGCATAAAAACGACGAAATTTTTTATTATTCGTTTTTATTAATATTACTTGCGTCTATTTGAACGATTTCAACGATCTAAATGCTTGAAAATGCTTATTTTAGCAAAACAGCACGTTTTGAGCTTTAATCTGCGTTTTAACGCGTAAAACGGATTTAAAAACGACGAATTTTTTATTATTCGTTTTTATTAATATTAGCTTCAATTTGAACGATTTCAACGATCACAAAATGCTTTGCAAATGCTTATTTTAGCAAAACAGCGTTTTGAGCTTTTAATCTGCGTTTAACGCGTAAAACAGCATAAAACGACGAATTTTTTGTTATTCGTTTTTATTATCGTAGCTTCTATTTTTTCTATTTGAACGATTTCAACGATCTAAAATGCTTGAAAATGCTTATTTTAGCAAAACAGCACGTTTTGAGCTTTAATCTGCGTTTTAACGCGTAAAACAGCATAAAACGACGAAATTTTTATTATTCGTTTTTATTAATATTGCGTCTATTTGAACGATTTCAACGATCAAAATGCTTGAAAATGCTTTTTTTAGCAAAACAGCACGTTTTGAGCTTTTAATCTGCGTTTTAATGCGTAAAACAGCATAAAAACGACGAATTTTTATTATTCGTTTTTATTAATATTGCTTCTATTTGAACGATTTCAACGATCTAAAATGCTTGAAAATGCTTATTTTAGCGAAACAGCACGTTTTGAGCTTTAATCTGCGTTTTAACGCGTAAAACAGCATAAAACGACGAATTTTTATTATTCGTTTTTATTAATATTCTCTATTTGAACGATTTCAACGATCTAAAATGCTTGAAAATGCTTATTTTTAGCAAAACAGCACGTTTGAGCTTTTATTCTGCGTTTTAACGCGTAAAACAGCATAAAACGACGAAATTTTATTATTCGTTTTTATTAATATTGCGTCTATTTGAATGATTTCAACGATCTAAAATGCTTGAAAATGCTTATATTAGCAAAACAGCACGTTTTGAGCTTTAGTCTGCGTTTTAACGCGTAAAACAGCATAAAATGACGAATTTTTATTATTCGTTTTTTATTAATATTGCTTCTATTTAAACGATTTCAACGATCTAAAATGCTTGAAAATGCTTATTTAAGCAAAACAGCACGTTTTGAGCTTTAATCTGCGTTTTAACGCGTAAAACAGCATAAAACGACGAAAATTTTAATATTCGTTTTTATTAATATGCTTCTATTTGAACGATTTCAACGATCTAAAATGCTTGAAAATGTTTATTTTAGCAAAACAGCACGTTTTGAGCTTTAATCTGCGTTTTAACGCGTAAAACAGCATAAAACGACGAATTTTTATTATTCGTTTTTATTAATATTGCGTCTATTTGAACGATTTCAACGATCTAAAATGCTTGAAAATGCTTATTTTAGCAAAACAGCACGTTTTGAGCTTTTATCAGCGTTTAACGCGTAAAACAGCATAAAACGACGAAATTTTATTATTCGTTTTTATTAATATTGCGTCTATTTGAAGATTTCAACGATCTAAAATGCTTGAAAATGCTTATATTAGCAAAACAGCACGTTTTGAGCTTTAATCTGCGTTTTTAAAGCGTAAAACAGCATAAAATGACGAATTTTTATTATTCGTTTTCTATTAATATTGCTTCTATTTAAACGATTTCACGACGAATTTTTATTATTCGTTTTTATTAATATTGCTTCTATTTGAACGATTTCAACGATCTAAAATGCTTGAAAATGCTTATTTTAGCAAAACAGCACATTTTGAGCTTTATCTGCGTTTTAACGCTAAAACAGCATAAAAACGACGAATTTTTATTATTCGTTTTTATTAATATTGCGTCTATTTGAACGATTTCAACGATCTAAAATGCTTGAAAATGTTTATTTAGCAAAACAGCACGTTTTGAGCTTTAATCTGCGTTTTAACCGTAAAACAGCATAAAACGACGAATTTTATTATTCGTTTTTATAATATTGCTTCTATTTGAACGATTTTAACGATCTAAAATGCTTGAAAATGCTTATTTAGCAAAACAGCACTTTTGAGCTTTAATCTGCGTTTTAACGCGTAAAACAGCATGAAAACGACGAAATTTTTATATTCGTTTTTATTAATATTGCTCTATTTGAACGATTTCAACGATCTAAAATGCTTGAAAATGCTTATATTAGCAAAACAGCACGTTTTGAGCTTTTAACCGCGTTTTAACGCGTAAAACAGCATAAAACGACGAATTTATATTATTCGTTTTTATTAATATTCGTCTATTTGAACGATTTCAACGATCTAAAATGCTTGAAAATGCTTATTTTGAGCAAAACAGCACGTTTTGAGCTTTAATCTGCGTTTAACGCGTAAAACACATAAAAATTATTTTTTATTATTCGTTTTTATTAATATTGCGTCTATTTGAACGATTTCACGATCTAAAATGCTTGAAAATGCTTATTTTAGCTAATAAGCACGTTTGAGCTTTAACGCGAATTTACGCGTAAACTTTTATAAAATGCGTAATTTTTATTATTCTAAATTTATTGAAATGTTATTTTTAAAACGAGTTACTTGCTAAATGTTTTGAAAAGCTTATTTTAGCAAAACAGCACGTTTTGAGCTTTAATCTGCGTTTTTAACGCTAAACACACAAAAACGACTGAAAATTTATCGTTTTATTAAAAGTTTCTATTTGAACTCATTTCAACGTCTAAAATGCTGAAAATGCTTATTTTGAAAAAGCCGTTTTTAAGCTTTAAATCAAGCGTTTAACGCGTAAAACAGCTTTATAAAACGACAAATTTTATTATTCGTTTTTTATAATATGCGTCTATTTGAAACGATTTCACTTGATCTAAAATGCTCGAAAATGCTTATTTTAGCAAAACAGCACGTTTGAAGGCTTTAATCTGCGTTTTTAACGCGTTAAACAGCTTATAAAAGACGATTTTTTATTATTCGTTTTTATTAATATTGCCTATTTGAACGATTTCAACGATCTAAAATGCTTGAAAATGCTTATTTTAGCAAAACAGCACGTTTTGAGCTTTATCTACTTTTTTAAGCGTAAAACAGCATAAAACGACGAATTTTTTAATATTCGTTTTTATTAATATTGCGTCTATTTGAACGATTTCAAAAGATCTAAAATGCTTGAAAATGCTTATATTAGCAAAACAGCACGTTTTATTTTAATCTGCGTTTTAACCCGTAAAACAACATAAAAAAAGACGAATTTTATTATTCGTTTTTTTTTAATATTGTTTATTTAAACGATTTTAACGATCTTAAAAAAGCTTGAAAAAAGCTTATTTAAGCAAAAAAGCACGTTTTGGTTTTTAACGGGGTTTTAACGCGTAAAACAGCATAAAAAAAGACGGGGAAAATTTTAAAAATTTTGTTTTTATTAATAGTTTTTATTTTGAACGGGTTTCAAAGGGTCTAAAATGCCGGGAAAAAGCTTATTTTAAAACAAAAAAGCACGTTTTTAGCTTTAATCTGCGTTTTAACGCGTAAAAAAAGCATAAAAAAAGACGAATTTTTTTTTTATTCGTTTTTATTAATATTGCGTCTATTTGAACGGGTTTCAACGGGTCTAAAATTTCTTTAAAAAAGCTTATTTTAGCAAAAAAAAGCACGCTTTTAGTTTTTAAACAGCGTTTTAACGCGAAAACAGCATAAAAAAAGACGAAATTTTTTTTATTCTTTTTATTAATAGCCCTCTATTTGAACGATTTCAACGATCTAAAATGCTTGAAAATGCTTATTTTAGCAAAAAAAGCACGTTTTTTAGTTTTTTTCGCGTTTTAACGCGTAAAAACGTTAAAAAAAGAAAATTTTTTTTTTTTCGTTTTTTTTTTTATTTGGGCTATTTGGGTTTCAACGATCTAAAAAATTTTTAAAATGTTTATTTTAGCAAAACAGCAGTTTTGAGTTTTTTAAACTGCGTTTTAAAAGCGAAAACAGCATAAAAAAAGACGAATTTTTTATTATTCGTTTTTTTTAATATTGCGTCTATTTGAACGGTTTCCCAAAGATCTAAAAAAGCTTTGAAAATGCTTATTTTAAAACAAAACAAAACAAGTTTTTGGGTTTAATCTGCGTTTTTAAAGGTAAAAAAGCATAAAAACGAAGAAATTTTTTTTATTCCCTTTTTTATTTATTGGGTCTATTTTTAACGATTTCAACAATCTAAAATGCTTTTAAAATGCTTATATTAAAACAAAACAGCACGTTTTGGGGCTTTTTTAAACTGCGTTTTTAAAGCGTAAAACAGCATAAAAAAAGACGAATTTTTTTTTTATTCGTTTTTTAAAAATTGCTTCTATTTAAACGATTTCAAATGATCTAAAATGCTTTTTTTTATGTTTTTTTCAAGCCGCAAGTTTTGAGCAACCCCCCCTTTTAACGCGTAAAACAGCATAAAAAAGACGAAAATTTTTAATATTTTGTTTTTTTTTAATATTGCTTTATTTAAAAGATTTCAACCCATCTAAAATGCATGAAAATGCTTTATTTTACAAAAAAAAAGCACGTTTTGATTTTAATCTGCGTTTTTAAAGCGAAAAAAGCATAAAAAAGGGCGATTTTTTTTTTATTCCCTTTTATTTAAAATTGCGTCTATTTGAACGATTTCAACGATCTAAAAAAGCTTTAAAATGCCATTTTTGCAAAACAAACACGTTTGAGCTTTTAATCAGCGTTTTTAAAGCGTAAAACAGCATAAAAAACGGGCGAAATTTTTTTTATTCGCTTTTTTTTAATATTGCGTCTGTTTGAAATTTAAACCCACCAAAAGCTCGAAAATGCTTTTTTAAAACAAAAAAGCACGTTTTGAGCTTTAATCTGCGTTTTAACGCGGTCGGGAAAAAAAGATTTTTTCAATTCGTTTTTTTTAAAAGCCGGGTTTTTTTTTAAAAACCCCCAAATGCCCGAAAAACCCCCATTTTGCCCTCCTTTTTGGTGGGTTTTTAACGCGTCCGCATTCCGCCAATTTGGCCATTTGAAATTTTGGGGTCTTATTTAAAATGAAAAACCCCCAATCTAAAATGCTTTTTAAAAAAGTTTTTTTTAGCAAAACAGCACGTTTTGAGTTTTTTTAATTTTGCGTTTTAACCCCGTAAAACAGCATAAAAAAGACGAATTTTTTATTATTCGTTTTTTATTTATTGTTTTATTTGAAGATTTCAACGATCTAAAATGCCGGGAAAATGCTTATTTTTGCAAAACAGCACGTTTTGAGCTTTAATTGGTTTTAAACCCCCAAAAAGCATAAAAACGAAATTTTTTTTTTATTCGTTTTTTTTAATATTGCGTCTATTTGAACGATTTCAACGGGCCAAAATGCTTGAAAATGTTTTTTTTTTTGGGAAAACAGCACGTTTTGAGCTTTAATCTGCGTTTTTAAAGCGTAAAACAGCATAAAAAAAGAATTTTTTTTATTCTTTTTAAATTTTTGCTTTATTTGAAAAGATTTCCCCAAAGATCTAAAATGCTTGAAAACTTTTTTAAAACCGGCCCTTTGGTTTACCCCCCCTTTTAACGCGAAAACAGCATAAAAAAAGACGAAATTTTTTTTATTTCGTTTTTTTTTTTATTGCGTCCATTTCGATTTCAAAAGATCTAAAATGCTTTGGGAAAAAGTTTTTTTTAGCAAAAAGAAAGTTTTGAGTTTTTAAACTGCGTTTTAACGCGTAAAAAAGCATAAAAAAGACGAATTTTTTATTTTTTCCCCTTTTTAAATATTTGCCCATTTGAACGATTTCAACGATCTTTAAAAAGCTTGAAAATGCTTTTTTTTTAGCAAAAAAAGCACGTTTTTATTTTAACTTTCGTTTTTTTAAAGCGTAAAAAGATTTAAAAAACGAAAAATTTTTTAAATTTGTTTTTTTTAATATTGGGCTATTTGGGAAAGATTTCAACAATCTAAAAAAAGCTTGAAAAAAGCTTTTTATTAGCAAAACAGCACGTTTTGAGCTTTTTAAACTGCTTTTTAAAGCGTAAAAATGGATAAAAAAAGACGAATTTTTATTATTCGTTTTTATTATTATTGTTTTATTTAAACGATTTAAAAGGGTCTAAAAATGCTTTTTTATGCTTTTTTTTAAGCAAAACAGCAAGTTTTGAGTTTTTAAACTGGTTTTTAAAGCGTAAAAACATAAAACGACGAAAATTTTAATATTCGTTTTTTTAATATTGCTTCCATTTGGGAAAGATTTCAACGGATCTAAAATGCATGAAAATTTTTATTTTAGCAAAAAAAAGAAGTTTTGAGCTTTTAATTTGGGGTTTTAAAGCGTAAAAAAAGCATAAAAAAAGACGATTTTTTTTTTATTCGTTTTTATTAATATTGCGTCTATTTGAACGATTTCAACGATCTAAAATGCCGGGAAAAAGCAAAAGCAAAAAAAGCACGTTTTTAGTTTAACCGCGTTTTAACGCGTAAAACAGCATAAAAAAAGACGAAATTTTTATTATTCGCTTTTTTTTAATATTGCCTGTTTGAACGAAAAGATCTAAAAAAGCTCGAAAATGCTTATTTTTTAAAACAAAACAGCACGTTTTGAGCTTTTAAATTTTGCGTTTTAACGCGTAAAAAAGCATAAAAAAGAGGGAATTTTTTTTTATTCGTTTTTTTTTAATATTGCTTTTATTTGAACGGGTTTCAACGATCTAAAAAAGCTTTAAAAAAGCTTTTTTTTTTAGCAAAAAAAGCACGTTTTGGCTTTATTCTGCGTTTTAACCGCAAAACAGCATAAAAAAAGACGAAATTTTTTTTATTCGCTTTTTATTAATATTGCGTCTTTTTTGAACGGGGTTTCAACGATTTTAAAATGCTTGAAAATGCTTTATATTGAAAACAGCACGTTTTGAGCTTTAATCTGCGTTTTAACGCGTAAAAAGCATAAAAAATGACGAATTTTTTATTATTCGTTTTTATTAATATTGCGTCTATTTGAACGATTTCAACGATCTAAAATGCTTGAAAATGCTTATTTTAGCAAAACAGCACGTTTTTGAGCTTTAATCTGCGTTTTAACGCGTAAAACAACATAAAAACGACGAATTTTTGTTATTCGTTTTTATTAATATTGCTTCTATTTGAACGATTTCGGCGATCAAATGCTTGAAATCTTATTTGTAAAACAGCACGTTTGAGCTTTAATCTGCGTTTTAATGCGTAAAACAACATAAAAACGACGAATTTTTTATTATTCGTTTTTTATTAATATTGCGTCTATTTGAACGATTTCAACGATCTAAAATGCTTGAAAATGTTTTTATTTTAGCAAAACAGCACGTTTTGAGCTTTAATCTGCGTTTTAACGTAAACAGCATAAAAACGACGAATTTTTTATTATTCGTTTTTTATGAATATTGCTTCTATTTGAACGATTTCAACGATCAAATGCTTGAAAATGCTTATTTTAGCAAAACAGCACATTTTGAGCTTTATTCTGCGTTTTAACGCGGCAAAACAGCATAAAACGACGAAATTTTTATTGTTACGTTTTATTAATGTGCGTCTATTTGAACGATTTCAACACGTCTAAAATGCTTGAAAATGCCCATATTAGCAAAACAGCACGTTTTTTGAGCTTTTAATCTGCGTTTTAGCCGTAAAACAACGTAAAATGACGAATTTTTTATTATTCGTTTTATTAATATTGCTTCTATTTAAACGATTTAATGATCTAAAATGCTTGAAAATGCTTATTTAATAAAACAGCACGTTTGAGCTTTAATCCTGCGTTTTAACGCGTAAACAGCATAAAAACGACGAAAATTTTAATATTCGTTTTTTATTAATATTGCTTCTATTTGAACGATTTCAACGATCTAAAATGCTTGAAAATGCTTATTTTAGCAAAACAGCACGTTTTGAGCTTTAATCTGCGTTTTAACGCGTAAACAACATAAAGCGACGAATTTTTATTATTCGTTTTATTAATATTGCGTCTATTTGAACGGTTCAGCGATCTAAAACGCGAAAATGCTTATTTTAGCAGAACAGCACGCTTTGAGCTTTAATCAGCGTTTAACGCGTAAAACAGCTTATAAAACAGCGAAATTTTTATTATTCGTTTTTATTAATATTGCGTCTATTTGAACGATTTCAACGATCCTAAAATGCTTGAAAATGCTTATTTAGCAAAACAGCACGTTTTGAGCTTTATTCTGCGTTTTAACGCGTAAAGCGGCATAAAAACGACAGCAGAAATTTTTTATTATTCGTTTTTTATTTTTATTTGCGTCTGTTTGAACGATTTTCAACGATCCTAAAATGCTTGAAAATGTTTATTTTAGCAAAACAGCACGTTTGAGCTTTAATCTGCGTTTAACGCGTAAAACAGCATAAAACGACGAATTTTATATTATTCGTTTTTTTATTAATGTGCGTCTATTTGAACGAATTTCAACGATCTAAAATGGCAATGCTTATTTTAGCAAAACAGCACGTTTGAGCTTTAATCTGCGTTTTAACGTAAAACAGCATAAAAACGACGAAATTTTTATTATTCGTTTTTATTAATATTGCGTCTATTTGAACGATTTCAACAATCTACAAAATGGCGAAAATGCTTATATTAGCAAAACAGCACGTTTTTGGCACACTAAATCTGCGTTTTAACGCGTAAACAGCATAAAAATGACGAATTTTTATTATTCGTTTTTATTATTATTGCTTCTATTTGAACCGTTTTCAACGATCACAAAATGCTTGAAAATGCTTATTTTAGCAAAACAGCACGTTTTACGAGCTTTTATTCTGCGTTTAACGCGTAAACAGCATAAAAACGACGAAAATTTTTTGTATTCGTTTTTTATTAATATTGCGCGATATTTGAACGATTTCAACGATCTAAAATGCTTGAAAATGCTTATATTAGCAAAACAGCACGTTTTGAGCTTTTAATCTGCGTTTAACGCGTAAAACAACATAAAAGCCGGCAATTTTGTATTATTCGTTTTTATTAATATTGCGTCTATTTGAACGATTTCAACGATCTAAATGCTTGAAAATGCTTATTTTTAGCAAAACAGCACGTTTTGAGCTTTTAATCAACCGTTTTAACGCGTAAAACAGCATAATAAAACGACGAAATTTTTTATTATTCGCGCAGTAATATTGCTTCTATTTGAACGATTTCAACGATCACAAATGCTTGCAAATGCTATTTT
This sequence comes from Dalotia coriaria, assembly GCF_025399875.1. NCBI lineage: Eukaryota > Metazoa > Arthropoda > Insecta > Coleoptera > Staphylinidae > Dalotia > Dalotia coriaria. The sequence goes on from NW_027045787.1 coordinate 25,326, forward strand.
AGCAAAACAGCACGTTTTTGAGCTTTAATCTGCGTTTTAGCGCGTAAAACAGCATAAAACGACAATTTTTATTATTCGTTTTTATTAATATTGCGTCTGTTTGAACGATTTCACAACGTCTAAATTGATAGCGAAATGCTTATTTTAGCAAAACAGCGCGTTTTTTGAGCTTTAATCAGCGTTTAACGCGTAAAACAGCATAAAACGACAGAATTTTTATTATTCGTTTTTATTAATATTGCGTCGCCCGAACGATTTCAACGATCTAAAATGCTTGAAAATGCTTATTTTAGCAAAACGGCACGTTTTGAGCTTTATTCTGCGTTTAACGCGTAAAACAGCATAAAAACGACGAAATTTTATTATTCGTTTTATTTTTATTGCGTCTATTTGATTTTCAACGATCCAATGGCGAAATGTTTATTTTTAGCAAAACAGCGCGTTTTTGAGCTTTAATCTGCGTTTTAACGGTAAAACAGCATAAAAACGACGAATTTTTTGCATTATTCGTTTTTATTAATATTGCGTCTATTTGAACGATTTCAACGATCTAAAATGCTTGAAAAATACTTATTTTAGCAAAACGGTACACGAGCTTTAATCTGCGTTTAACGCGTAAAACAACATAAAACGACGAATTTTTATTATTCGTTTTTATTAATATTGCGTCTATTTGAACGATTTCAACGATCTAAAATGCTTTGAAAAGTAACATTTTAGCAAAACAGCACGTTTGAGCTTTGTCTGCGTTTTAACGCGTAAAACAACATAAAATGACGAATTTTTTTATTATTCGTTTTTATTAATATTGCTTCTTTTTAAACGATTTCAGCGATCTAAAATGCTTGAAAATGCTTATTTTAACAAAACAGCGCGTTTTTGAGCGCAATCTGCGTTTTAACGCGTAAAACAACATAAAAACGACGGGTACGCATTATTCGCTTTTTATTAATATTGCTTCTATTTGAACGATTTCCAGCGATCCGTCTTGAAAATGCTTATTTTAGCAAAATAAGCACGTTTGAGCTTTAATCTGCGCGTTTAACGCGCGTAAAACGCTTATAAAACGACAGAAATTTTTATTATTCGTTTTTAGTAATATTGCGTCTATTAGAACGATTTCAACTTGATGCGTCTTGAAAATGCTTATTTTAGCAAAACAGCACGTTTGAGCTTTAATCGTTTGCCGCGTAAAACATCATAAAAACGACAATTGCAGTATTCGTTTTTTATTAATGTGCTTCTATTTGAACGATTTCCAACGATCTAAATGCTTGAAAATGCTTATTTAGCAAACCGCACGTTTGAAGGAAGCTTTAATCTGCGTTTTAACGCGTAAAACTTTTAACATAAAACGACGAATTTTTATTATTCGTTTTTATTAATATTGCTTCTATTTGGTGTGGTGCTGATTTTCAATGATCTAGATAGCGAAAATGCTTAACAGCAAAACAGCACGTTTTGAACTTTAATCTGCGTTTTAACGCGTAAACAGCATAAAAACGACGAATTTTTATTATTCGTTTTTATTAATATTGCACGTCTATTTGAACGATTTCAACGATCTAAAATGCTTGAAAATGCTTATTTTAGCAAAACAGCACGTTTGATCTTCAATCTGCGTTTTAACGCGTAAAACAGCATAAAAACGACGAATTTTTTATTATTCGTTTTTTTATTAATATGCTTCTATTTGAACGATTTCAACGATCTAAAATGCTTGAAAATGCTTATTTTAGCAAAACAGCACGTTTTGAGCTTTAATCTGCGTTTTAACGCGTAAACAACATAAAAATGGTAATTTTTATTGTTCGTTTTTAATATTGCTTCTTTTTAAACGATTTCAACGATCTAAAATGCTTGAAAATGCTTATTTTAGCAAAACAGCGTTTGAGCTTAATCTGCGTTTTAACGCGTAAAACAGCATAAAACGACGAATTTTTATTATTCGTTTTTATTAATATTACTTCTATTTGAACGATTTCAACGATCTAAAATGCTTGAAAATGCTTATTTTTATGACAAAACAGCACGTTTGAGCTTTAATCTGCGTTTTAACGCGTAAAACAGCATAAAACGACGAATTTTTATTATTCGTTTTTATTAATATTGCGTCTATTAGAACGATTTCAACGATCTAAAATGCTTGAAAATGCTTATTTTAGCAAAACAGCACGTTTTGAAGAACTTTGTCTGCGTTTAACGTAAAAACATCATAAAACGACAATTTTTATTATTCGTTTTTATTATGTAGCTTCCTGTTGAAGACGGTTCAACGATCTAAAATGCTTGAAAATGCTTGTTTAGCAAAACCGCACGTTTGAGCTTTAATCTGCGTTTTAACGCGTAAAACAGCATAAAACGACGAATTTTTTATTCGTTTTTATTGTGGTACTTCTATTTGAACGATTTCAATGATCCTAAAATGCTTGAAAATGCTTATTTTAGCAAAACAGCACGTTTTTAGGGCTTTAATCTGCGTTTTAACGCGTAAAACAACATAAAACGACGATTTTTTTATTATTCGTTTTTTATTAATATTGCGTCTATTTGAACGATTTCAACGATCGTCTTGAAAATGCTTATTTTAGCAAAACAGCGCGTTTGGAACTTCAATCTGCGTTTTTAACGCGTAAAACAGCATAAAAAACGACGATTTTTATTATTCGTTTTTATTAATATTGCTTCTATTTGAACGATTTCAACGATCTAAAATGCTTGAAAATGCTTATTTTAGCAAAACAGCACGTTTGATTTTAATCAGCCGTTTTAACGCGTAAACAGCATAAAACGACAATTTTTATTATTCGTGTTTTATTAATATTGCTTCATTTGAACGATTTCAACGATCAAAAATGCGAAAAATGCTATTTACAAAACAGCACGTTTTGAGTTTATTCTGCGTTTTTAAAGCGTAAACAGCAAAACGACGAAATTTTTTATTTGTTTTATTAATATTGCGTTATTTGAACGATTTCAACGATCTAAAATGCTGAAAATTTCTTATTTTAGCAAAACAGCACGTTTTTTAGCTTTAATCAGCGTTTTAACGCGTAAAACAGCATAAAAACGTCGAAATTTTATTATTCGTTTTTATTAATATTGCGTCTATTTGAACGATTTCAACGATCTAAAATGCTTGAAAATGTTTTTTTTAGCAAAACAGCACGTTTTGAGTTTAATCTGCGTTTTAACGCGTAAAACAGCATAAAAAAGACGAATTTTTATTATTCGTTTTTATTAATTCTGCTTCTATTTGAACGATTTCAACGATCTAAAAAAGCTTTAAAATGCTTATTTTTGCCAGATTTTGAGCTTTAATCTGCGTTTTAACGCGTAAAACAGCATAAAACGACGAAATTTTTTTATTCGTTTTTTTTAATATTGGGCTATTTGAACGATTTCAAACAATCTAAAATGCTTTTTTTTAAAAATTTGGGTTTTTTTTTTTAAGCAAAACAGCCACGTTTTTTTTTTTTTTAGGGCCCTTTTTTAAAATTTTCTTTTTGGCGTTTTTTTAACGGCGTAAAACAATTTAAAAAAAAAAAAATTTTTATTTTTTTTTAAAAAAAAAGGTTTTTCCCTTTTAAATTAAAAAAAAAAAAATTTTTTTTTTAAAAAATTTTTTTTTTTTTTTTTTTTCCCCCCCCCAAAAAAAAAATTTTTTTAAAAAATTTTTTTTTGGTTTTAAATTTAAAAAAAAAAGGAAAAATTTTTAAAAAAAATTTTTTTTTTTTCCTTTTAAATTTAAAAAAAAAAAAAAAATTTTTTTTTTTTTTTTTTTTTTTTTTTAACCTTTTTTAAAAAAAAAAAAATTTTTAAAAATTTTTTTTTTTTTTTTTAACGGTTTAAAAAAAAAAACCAAAAAATTTTTTTTTTTAAAAAATTTTTTTTTGGGGGGGGAAATTTAAAAAAAAAACCTTTTTTTTAAAAAACCCCTTTTTTTTTAAAAGCGTTTTTGGGAAAAAAAAAAAAAAAATTTTTTTTTTTTTAAAAATTTTTTTTTTAAATTTTTAAAAAAAAAAGGGGGGAAAAAAAAAAATTTTTTTTTTAAAGGTTTTTTTAAAAAAAAAAAAAAATTTTAAAAATTTTTTTTTTAAAAAATTTTTTAAAATTTCCCCGTTTTAAAATTTAAAAAAAAAAAAAATTTTTTTTAAAGGTTTTTTTTGGAAAAAAAAACCAAAATTTTTTAAAATTTTTTTTTTTTTAAAAAAAAAATTTTTTTGGTTTTTTTTTAAAAAATTTTTTTAAAAAAAAAAATTTTTTTTTTTTTTTTTTTTTGGGGAAAAAAAAACAAAATTTTTTTTTTTTTTTTAAAAAACCCCGGTTTTTTTTCCCAACAAAAAATTTTTTTAAAAAAAAATTTTTTTTTAAAATTTTTTTTAAAAAAAGAAAAAAATTTTTAAAAATTTTTTTTTTTTTTTATTTAAATTTTTTTCCCAAAAAAAAAGGAAATTTTTAAAAAATTTTTTGGTTTTTTTTTTTTTTTAAAAAAAAAAAAAAAATTTTTTTAAAAATTTTTTTTTTTTTTTTGGGGGAAAAACAAAAAGGGGAAAATTTTTTTTTAAAAAATTTTTTTTTTGGTTTAACGGAAAAAGCTTAAAAAGGAAATTTTTTAAAACCCTTTTTTTTTCTTTTTTGGTTTTTAAAAAAAAATTAAAAAACCTTTTTTTTTTTTTTAAAAAAAATTTTTTTAACCCTTTTTCCCAAAACTTAAAAAAAAAAAAAGGGTTTTTTTTTCTTTTTTAAATTTAAAAAAAAAAAACCTTTTTTTTTTTTTAAAAAATTTTTTTTTCAAATTTGGTTTTTAAAAAAAAAAAAAATTTTTTTTTAAATTTTTTTTTTAAAAAAAAAAAAAAAACCTTTTTTTACAAAATTTTTTTTTATTCGTTTTTTTTTAATATTCTTCTTTTCATTTAAATGACAAAATGGCCCTTTTAAAAAGCTTATTTTAGCAAACAAAAGTTTTATTTTTAAAGCGTTTTTAAAGCGTAAACAGCATAAAAAAAGACGAATTTTTTATTATTCGTTTTTTCCAATTTTTGCTTCTATGTGAACGATTTCAACGATCTAAAAAAAGCTTGAAAATGCTTATTTTAGCAAAAAAGCACGTTTTGAGCTTTTTTCTGCGTTTTTTAACCCCGTAAAACAGCATAAAAAAAGACGAAATTTTTTATTATTTTTTTTATTAATATTGCGTCTATTTTTAAAAGATTTCAACGATCTAAAAATGCTTGAAAATGTTTTTTTTAGCAAAAACAGCATTTTTAGTTTTTAACGGGTTTTTTCGCGTAAAACAGAATAAAAGACGAATTTTTTATTATTCGTTTTTATTAATATTGTTTTTATTTAAACGATTTTACGACTTTAAAAAGCTTGAAAATGTTTTTTTTTTGAAAAAAAAAAGTTTTAATCTGCGTTTTTTAAAGCGTAAAAACAGATAAAAAAAGACGGTATTTTTCGTTTTTTTTAAAGCATTTAACGATTTTTGATTTCTTTTATTTTTTTTTGCAAAAGACGTTTTGACTTTAACGCTTTAACGCGTAAAACAGCATAAAAACGACGAAATTTTTTATTCGTTTTTATTAATATTGCGTCTATTTGAACGATTTCAACGATCTAAAGCTTGAAAATGCTTTTTTAGCAAAAAAGCACGTTTTGAGTTTTAATCTCTTTTTAAGGAAAAAAGCTAAAAAGACGAATTTTTTCGTTTATTACGTCTATTTTTAACGATTTAACGGATCTAAAATGCTTGAAAATGCTTATTTTAGCAAAACAGCACGTTTTTAGTTTTATTCTGCTTTTAAGCGTAAACGCATAAAAAAGACGAAATTTTTATTATTCGTTTTTATTTTATTGCGCTATTGAACGGGTTTCAACGATCAAATTTAAAAAGCTTATTTTGCAAAACAGCACGTTTTGAGCTTAATCTGGTTTTAAAAAACCTAAAACGACGAATTTTTATTATTCGTTTTTTTTTTTATTGCGTCTATTTAACGATTTAACATCTAAATGCTTTAAAAAGTTTTTTCGCACGTTTTAAACTGCGTTTTTAACGCGTAAAAAAGCATAAAACACGAATTTTTTGCTTTTTTATTAATATTGTTTATTTGAACGGTTTCAAAAATGTTTATTTTAGCAAAACAGCACGTTTTGAGTTTTAATCTGCGTTTAACGCGTAAAACAGCATAAAACGACGAAATTTTATTATTTGTTTTTATTTTTTATTGCGTCTATTTTGAACGATTTCAACGATCTAAAATGCTTGAAAATGCTTTTATTTTAGCAAACAGCACGCTTTGAGCTTTACCCCTGCGTTTAACGCGAAAAACAAAAGCATAAAAAAACGACGAAATTTTTATTATTCGTTTTTATTTTTATTGCGTCTATTTGAACGATTTCAACGATCTAAAATGCTTGAAAATGTTTTATTTTAGCAAAAAACAGCACGTTTTGAGCTATAATCTGCGTTTTAACGCGCGTAAAACAGCATAAAAACGATTTAAATTTTTGCCCGTTTTTATTTTTATTGCGTCTATTTGAACGATTTCCCAACGATCTTAATTGCTTGAAAATGTGCTTTTTTAGCAAAACAGCACGTTTTGAGCTAAGTAATCTGCGTTTTAACGCGCGTAAAACAGCATAAAAACGACGAATTTTTATTATTCGCGGTTTTATTAATATTGCTTCTATTTGAACGGTTTCAACGATCTAAAATGCTTGAAAAATAAGCGCATTTTAGCAAAAACAGCACGTTTTTGAGTTCTTCTTTAATCTGCGTTTTAACGCGTAAAACAGCATAAAAAACGACGTGAAATTTTTATTATTCGTTTTTATTACTATTGCGTCTATTTGAACGATTTCAAATGATCTAAAAATGCTTGAAAATGTTTATTTTTAGCAAACAGTAATGTTTTCATTTTAATCTGCGTTTTAACACGTAAAACAGCATAAAACGACGAATTTTATTATTCGTTTTATTAATATTGCTTCTATTTGAACGATTTCAACGATTCAAATGCTTGAAAATGTTTATTTTAGCAAAACAGCACGTTTTGAGCTTAATCTGCATTTTAACGCGTAAAACAGTATAAAAAACGACGAAATTTTTATATTATTCGTTTTTAGTAATAATATTGCGTCTATTTGAACGATTTCAACGATCTATAATGCTTATTTTAGCAAAACAGCACGTTTTGAGCTTTATTCTGCGTTTTTAACGGCGTAAAACAGCATGCAACACGACGAAATTTTTATTATTCGTTTTTATTTTATTGCGTCTATTTGAACGATTTCTAACGATCTAAAATGCTTGAAAATGCTTATTTTAGCAAAACAGCACGTTTTGAGCTTTTAATCTGCTTTTTAACGCGTGTAAAACAGCATAAAAACGTGACGAATTTTATTATTCGTTTTACATTATTATTGTTTCTATTTGAACGATTTCAACGATCTAAAATGCTTGAAAATGCTTTATTTTAGCAAGCAAAAACAGTACGTTTTTGAGCTTTAATCTGCGTTTAACGCGCGAAAACAGCACATAAAACGACGAAATTTTTATTATCTGTTTTTATTAATATTGCGTCTATTTGAACATTTCAACGATCTAAAAAATGCTTGAAAATGCTTATTTTAGCAAAACAGCACGTTTTGAGCTTTAATCTGCGTTTTAATCGCGGAAAACAGCATAAAAACGGACGAATTTTATTATTCGTTTTTATTAATATTGCATCTATTTGAACGATTTCAACGATCTAAAATTTTTTGAAAATGCTTATTTTAGCAAAACAGCACGTTTTGAGCTTTAATCTGCGTTTTAAAGCGTAAACAGCATAAAAACGACGAAATTTTATTATTCCTTTTTATTAATATTGCGTCTATTTTGAACGATTTCAACGATTCAAAAATGCTTCTTGAAAATGCTTTTATTTTAGCAAAACAGCACGTTTTGAGCTTTATTCTGCGTTTTAACGCGTAAAACAGCATAAAACAACTAAATTTTATTATTCGTTTTTATTTTATTGCGTCTATTTGGACTGGATTTCAACGATCTAAAATGCTTGAAAATGCTTATTTTAGCAAAAACAGCACGTTTTGAGCTTTAATCTGCGTTTTATCGCGTAAACAGCATAAAAAAAACGACGAATTTTTTTATTATTCGTTTTTATTAATATTGCTTCTATTCGAACGATTCCAGCGATCTAAAAATGTTTGAAAATGCGCTTATTTCAGCAAAACAGCACGTTTTGATGAATCTGCGTTTTAACGCGTAAACAGCATAAAAACGACGAAATTCTATAATGGTTTTTATTTTATTATGTGTCTATTTTGAACGATTTCAACGATCTAAAAATGCTTTGAAAATGCTTATTTTAGCAAAACAGCACGATTTGAGTTTTAATCTGCGTTTTAACGCGTAAAACAGCATAAACGACAAATTTTTTATTATTCGTTTTTATTAATATTGCTCTATTTGGAACGATTTCAAACATCTAAAATGCTTGAAAATGCTTATTTTAGCAAAAACAGCACGTTTTGAGCTTTAATCTGTGTTTCAACGCGTAAAACAGCATAAAAACGATGAAATTTTTGTTTACCCCCGTTTTTATTAATAATAAGGGCCTATTTGAACGTGATTTCCTTTCAACGATCTAAAATGCTTGAAAATGCTTATTTTAGCAAAAACAGCACGTTTTGAGCTTTAATCTGCGTTTTAACGCGGAAAACAGCATAAAAACGTGATTTACTTTTTATTATTCGTTTTTCTTTTATTGTTGCGTCTATTTGAACGATTTCAACGATCTAAAAATGCTTGAAAATGCTTTATTTTAAACAGCACGTTTTGAGCTTTAATCTGCGCGCTATATATGTAAAATGTTACAAAAACGACGAATTTTTTATTATTCGTTTTTATTAATATTGCGTCTATTTGAAACGATTTCAACGACTTAAAATGCTTGAGTATCCCCGGCTTTAGCAAAACAGCACGTTCTTTTACTATTCTGCGTTTTAACGCAAAACAGCATAAAAACGACGAAATTTTTTATTTTCGTTTTTATTAATATTGCGTCTATTTGAACGATTTCAACGATCTAAAATGCTTGAAAATGCTTATTTTAGCAAAACAGCACGTTTTTGAGCTTACAATATGCGTTTTAACGTAAACAGGCATAAAATGACGAATTTTATATTATTCGTTTTTATTAATATTGCTTCTATTTAAACGATTTCAAACGATCTGTGTAAAATGCTTGAAAATGCTTATTTTGCGCAAAACAGCACGTTTTGAGCCAACTGCATTTTAACGCGTAAAACAGCATAAAACGACGAAATGGCCACCGTTTTTATTGCGTCTATTCTGAACGATTTCAACGATCTAAAATGCTTGAAAATGCTTGTTTCAGCAAAACAGCACGTTTTGAGCTTTAATCTGCGTTTTAACGCGTAAAACAAAGCATAAAAAACGACGAATTTTTTATTATTCGTTTTTATTATTGCTTCTATTTGAACGATTTCAACGATCTAAAAAATGCTTGCATATGCTTATTTTTGTAAGCAAAACAGCACGTTTTGAGCTTTAACTGCGTTTTAACGCGCAAAAACAAGCATAAAAAACGACAGAAATTTTTATTATCTTTGCCTTTTATTAATATTGGCGTCTATTTGAACGATTTCAACGATCTAAATGCTAGAAAAATGCTTATTTTAGCAAAACAGCACGTTTTGAGCTTTATTCCGCGTTTTAACGCGTAAACAGCATAAAACGACGAAATTTCGCTTACCCGTTTTTTATTTTATTGCGTCTATTTGGAACGATTTCAACGATCTAAAATGCTTGAAAATGCTTGTCGAAAAGGCAAAACAGCACGATTTGTTTTAATCAGTTTTAACGCGTAAAACAGCATAAAAAACGGACGAATTTTTTATTTTCGTTTCTTATTACTATTGCTTCTATTTGAACGATTTCAACGATCTAAAATGCTTGAAAATGCTTATATTTTGTATAAAACAGCACTGCTTCTTTATTTTAATCTGCGTTTTAACGCGTAAAACAGCATAAAAAACGACGAATTTTGCCATTCGTTTTATTTATTGCGTCTATTTGAACGTGATTTCAACGATCTTAATTGCTTGAAAAATGCTTTTTGTGAAGCAAACAGCACGTTTGAGCTATAATCTGCGTTTTAACGCGTGTAAAACAGCATAAAAAATCACGAATTTTATTATCTTCGTTTTTATTAATATTGTTTCTCTATTTGAACGGTTTCAACGATCTAAAATGCTTGAAAAATGCTTATTTTAGCAAAACAGCACGTTTGAGCTTTAATCTGCGTTTCTAACGCGTAAAGTCGCGCATAAAAAACGACGGTAAATTTTTATTATTCGTTTTTATTAATATTGCGTCTATTTTGAACGTGATTTCAACGATCTAAAATGCTTTGAAAATGCTTTTATTTTAGCAAAACAGTACGTTTTCAGCTTTAATCTGCGTTTTAACACGTAAAACAGCATAAAAACGACGAATTTTTTATTATTCGTTTTTATTAATATTGTTTATCAATTTGATTTCAACGATCTAAAATGCTTCGAAAATGTTTATTTTAGCAAAAATGCGCACGTTTTGAGCTTCTAATCTGCATTTAACGCGTAAAACAGCATAAAACGACGAAATTTTATTATTCGTTTTAGTATTGCGCTCATTTGGAACGATCTCAACGATCTATATAATGCTATTTTAGCAAAACAGCATCGTTTTGAGCTTTATTCTGCGTTTTAACGCGTAAAACAGCATAAACACGACGAAATTTTTATTATTCGTTTTTATTTTTATTGCGTCTATTTGAACGATTTCAACGATCTAAAAAGCTTGAAAAAGCTTATTTTAGCAAAACAGCACGTTTTGAGCTTTAATCTGCGTTATAAGGCGTAAAACAGCATAAAACGACGAATTTATTATTCGTTTTATTAATATTGCGTCTATTTGGAAACGGGATTTCAACGATCTAAAAATGCTTTATGCGTAACTTTATTTTGTGCGCAAAACAGCACGTTTTGAGCTTTATTCTGCGTTTTAACGATAAAACGACGAAATTTTTTATTTTTCGTTTTTATTAATATTGCGTCTATTTGAACGTGATTTCAAATTAAAAATGCTTGCGCTATTTTAGCAAAACAGCACGCGTTTTGAGCTATAATATGCGTTTTAGCGTAAAACAGCATAAAATGACGAATTTTATATTATTCGTTTTTATTAATATTGTTTCTATTTAAACGATTTCAACGATCTAAAAATGTTTGAAAATGCTTTTATTTTTAGCAAAACAGCACGTTTTGAGTTTTAATCTGCATTTTAACGCGTAACAGCATAAAACGACGAAATTTTTATTATTCGTTTTTATTAATATTGCGTCTATTTGAACGATTTCAACGATCTAAAATGCTTGAAAAATGCTTGTTTTAGCAAAACAGCATCGTTTTGAGCTTTTAATCTGCGTTTTAACGGCGTAAAACAGCATAAAACGACGAATTTTTTATTATTCGTTTTTATTATCATTGTTTCTATTTGAACGATTTCAACGATCTAAAATGTTTGCATATGTTATTTTGGCAAACAGCACGTTTTGAGTTTCACCCGCGTTTTAACGCGTAAAACAGCATAAAACGACGAAATTTTTATTATCTGTTTTTATTAATATTGCGTCTATTTGAACGATTTCAACGATCTAAAATGCTGAAAATGCTTTATTTAAGTGCAAAACAGCACGTTTTGAGTTTATTCTGCGTTTTAACGCGTAAACAGCATAAAAACGACGAAATTTATTATTCGTTTTTTATTTTTTATTGCGTCTATTTGAACGATTTCAACGATCTAAAATGCTTGAAAATGCTTATTTTAGCAAAAACAGCACGATTTGAGTTTAATCTGCGTTTTAACGCGTAAAACAGCATAAAAACGACGAATTTTATTTTCGTTTTATTAATATTATCGTATTTAAACGATTTCAACGATCTAAAATGCTTCTTTGAAATGCGATGAAGAAAACAGCACGTTTTGTTTTAATCTGCTTAACGTAAAACAGCATAAAAACGACGAAATTTCGCGTATTATTCCGTTTTTTATTAATATTGCGTCTATTTGGAACGGTGATTTCAACGATCTAAAATGCTTGAAAATGTGCTTATTTTGTAAGCAAACAAGCACGTTTTGAGCTTTAATCTGCGTTTTAACGCGTAAAAACAGCATAAAAACGACGAATTTTTATTATTCGTTTTTTCTTAATATTGCTTTCATTTGAACGATTTCAATGATTCAAAAATGCTTGAAAATGCTTATTTTAGCAAAAACAGCATCGTTTTGAGCTTTAATCTGCGTTTTAACGCGTAAAACGTACAAAAACGACGAAATTCTTATTATCTGTTTTATTAATATTGCGTCTTATTTCCACGATTTCAACGATCTAAAATGCTTGAAAATGCTTTGTTTTAGCAAAACAGCACGTTTTGAGCTTTAATGTGCGTTTAACGCGTAAAACAGCATAAAAATGACGCAAATTTTTTATTATTTGTTTTTATTAATATTGCTTCCTATTTAAAATGATTTCAACATCTAAAATGCTTGAAAATGCTTATTTTAGCGCAGCACGTTTTGAGTTTAATCTGCGTTTAACGCGTAAAACAGCATAAAAACGACGAAATTTTATTATTCGTTTTTATTAATATTGCTTATTTGAACGATTTCAACGATCTAAAATGCTTGAAAATAAGCTGGCTTCAGCAAAACAGCACGTTTTCTGAGTTTAATCTGCGTTTAACGCATAAAACGACGAATTTTATTATTCGTTTTTATTACTATTGCGTCTACCGAACGATTTTAACGATCTAAAATGCTTGAAAATGTTTATTTTAGCAAAACAGCACGTTTTGAGCTTCAATCTGCGTTTTAACGCGTAAAACAGCATAAAACGACGAATTTTATTATTCGTTTTTATTGTTATTGCTTCTATTTGAACGATTTCAACGATCTAAAAGCTTGAAAATGCTTATTTTAGCAAAACAGCACGTTTTTATTTAATCTGCGTTTCACCGCAAACAGTATAAAAACGTGACGGTGCAAATTTTAATATTCGTTTTTATTAATATTGCTTCTATTTTAAACACTTAACGACCTGTACGCTTGAAAATGCTTATTTTGTGCAAAACAGCGTTTTGAGTTTTAATATGCGTTTTAACGCGTAAAACAGCATAAAAAACGACTAATTTTTATTATTCGTTTTTTCTATCGCTGTTTCTATTTGAAACGATTTCAACGATCTAAAATGCTTGAAAATGCTTACTTTAGCAAAAAACAGCACGTTTTGAGCTTTTAATCTGCGTTTTAACGCGTAAACAAGTATAAAACGACGAATTTTTATTATTCGTTTTTTAATAATATTGCTTCTATTTGAACGATTTCCCCAACGATCTAAAAATGCTTGAAAATGCGTTTTATTTTAGCAAAACAAAGCACGTTTTGAGCTTTAATCTGCGTTTAACGCGTAAAACAGCATAAAACGACGAAATTTTTATTATTCGTTTTTATTAATATTGCGTCTATTTGAACGTGATTTCAAATGATCTAAAATGCTTGAAAATGCTTATTTTAGCAAAACAGCACGTTTTGAGCTTTTAATGTGCGTTTTAACGCGTAAAACAGCATAAAATGACGTAATTTTATTATTTGTTTTTATTAATATTGCTTCTATTTAAACGATTTCAACGATCTAAAATGCTTGAAAATGCTTATTTTAGCAAAAAACAGCATCGTTTTTGAGTTTTAATTGCGTTTTAACGCGTAAAACAGCATAAAACGACGAAATTCTTTTATTATTCGTTTTTATTAATATTGCTTCTATTTGAACGATTTCAACGATCTAAAATGCTTGAAAATGCTTATTTTGTGCTAAAACAGCACGTTTTGAGCTTTAATCTGCGTTTTAACGCATAAAACAGCATAAAAACGACGAAATCTTTTTATTATTCCGTTTTGCCATTATTGCTTCTATTTGAACGATTTCAACGATCTAAAATGCTTGAAAAATGCTTTACTTTAGCAAAACAGCACGTTTTGAGCTTTAATCTGCGTTTTGGCGTAAAACAGCATAAAAACGACGAATTTTTTATTATTCGTTTTTGCCAATATTATGTCTATTTGAACGGGATTTCAACGATCTAAAATGCTTGAAAATGCTTATTTTAGCAAAACAGCACGTTTTGAGCTTCAATTGCGTTTTAACGCGTAAACAGCATAAAAAAAACGACGAATTCTTTTTATTATTCGTTTTTATTAATATTGCTTCATTTGGAACGATTTCAACGATCTAAAACGCTTGAAAATGCTTATTTTAGCAAAACAGCACGTTTTGAGTTTTAATCTGCGTTTTAACGGCGTAAAACAGCATAAAACGACGAATTTTTATTATTCGCTTTTATTAATATTGCGTCTATTTGAACGATTTCAACGATCTAAAATGCTTGGAAAATGCTTATTTTTAAAGCAAAACAGCAGTTTTGAGTTTAATCAGCGTTTTATCGCGTAAAACCGCATAAAAACGACGAAATTTTATTATTCGTTTTTATTAATATTGCGTCTATTTGAACGTAGATTTCAACGATTCAAAAATGCTTGAAAATGCTTATTTTAGCAAAACAGCACGTTTGAGCCTCATTCTGCGTTTACCGTTATGCAAACAGCATAAAAACGACGAAATTTTTATTATTCGTTTTTATTTTTACTGCGTCTATTTGGAACGATTTCAACGATCTAAAATGCTTGAAAATGTTTATTTTACCACAACAGCATCGTTTTGAGTTTTAATCAGCGTTTAACGCGTAAAACAGCATAAAAAACGACGAAATTTTTATTATTCGCTTCTTTTATTAATATTGCGTCTATTTCCGAACAATTTTAACGATCTAAAATGCTTGAAAATGCTTTATTTTAGCAAAACAAAAGCATCGTTTTGAGCTTTATTCTGCGTTTTAACGTAAAACAGCATAAAACGGCGAATTTTTTATTATTCGTTTTATTAATATTGTTTCTATTTGAACGATTTCAACGATCTAAAATGCTTCGAAAATGCTTATTTTAAAGCAAAACAGCATCGTTTGAGCTTTAATCTGCGTTTAACGCGTAAAACAGCATAAAAACGACGAAATTTTGTATTATTCGTTTTTATTATTATTGCGTCTATTTGAACGGATTTCAATGATTCAAAATGCTTGAAAATGCTTATTTCAGCAAAACAGCACGTTTTGAGCTTCCAATCTGCGTTTTAACGCGTAAACAAAGCATGCCAAAAACGACGAATTTTTGCCATTCGTTTCTTGTCAATATTGTTTCTATTTGAACGATTTCAACGATCTAAAATGCTTGAAAATGCTTATTTTAGCAAAACAGCACGTTTTGAGCTTTAATCTGCGTTTTAACGCGTAAACAAAAGCATAAAAACGACGAAATTTTTATTATTCGTTTTTATTACTATTGCGTCTATTTGGATTTCAAACGATCCCCCAAAGCTTGAAAAAGCTTATTTTGCAAAACAGCACGTTTTGAGCTTTAATCAGGGTTTTTAAAGCGTAAAACACATAAAACGACGAAATTTTTTTTACCGTTTTTTTTTAATATTGCGCATTTGAACGATTTCAAGATCTAAAAAGCTTGAAAATGCTTTTTTAAAACAAAAAGCACGTTTTTAGCTTTTTTTCTGCGTTTTAACGCGTAAAACAGCTAAAACGACGAAATTTTTATTATTCGTTTTTTTTTTAATGCGTCTATTTGAACGATTTCAAACGATCTAAAATGTTGAAAATTTTTTATCAAAACAGACGTTTACTTTAATCGCGTTTTAACGCGTCAGCATAAAAACGACGAAATTTTTTTATTATTTTTTTTTAAAAATTGCGCTATTTGAACAATTTTAACATCTAAAATGCTTGAAAATGCTTTTTTTCAAAAAATTTTGAGTTTATTCTGCGTTTTAACCCTAAAACAGCATAAAAAAGACGAATTTTTATTTTTCGTTTTTTTTAATATTGCCCATTTGAACGATTTCAACGATCTAAAATGCTTAAAAGCAAAAGCAAAACAGCACGTTTTGAGTTTTAAACTGCGTTTTAACGCGTAAAACAAAAAAAACGAAATTTTTATTATTCGTTTTTATTAATATTGCGTCTATTTGAACGATTTCAACGATCTAAAATACTTGAAAATGTTTATTTTAGCAAAACAGCACGTTTTGAGCTTTAATCTGCGTTTTAACGCGTAAAACAGCATAAAAACGACGAATTTTTTATTATTCGTTTTTATTAATATTGCTTCTATTTGAACGATTTCAACGATCTAAAATGCTTGAAAATGCTTATTTTAGCAAAACAGCACGTTTTGAGTTTTAATCTGCGTTTTAACGCGTAAAACAGCATAAAAACGACGAAATTTTATTATTCGTTTTATTAATATTGCGTCTATTTGAACGATTTCAACGATCTAAAATGCTTGAAAATGCTTTATTTTAGCAAAACAGCACGTTTTGAGCTTTTATTCTGCGTTTTAACGCGTAAAACAGCATAAAACGACGAAATTTTTATTATTTGTTTTTATTTTATTGCGTCTATTTGAACGATTTAACCGATCTAAAATGCTTGAAAATGCTTATTTTAGCAAAACAGCACGTTTTGAGCTTTGCTGCGTTTAACGGCGTAAAACAGCATAAAAACGACGAATTTTTTATTATTCGTTTTTATTAATATTGCGTCTATTTGAACGATTTCAACGATCTAAAGTGCTTGAAAATGCTTATTTTAGCAAAACAGCACGTTTTGAGCTTTAATCTGCGTTTTGACGCGCAAAACAGCATAAAAATGACGAATTTTTATTATTCGCTTTTTATTAATATTGCTTCTATTTAAACGATTTTAACGATCTAAAATGCTTGAAAATGCTTATTTTAGCAAAACAGCGCGTTTTGAGCTTTAATCTGCGTTTTAACGCGTAAAACAGCATAAAAACGACGAATTTTTTATTATTCGTTTTTATTAATATTGCTTGTATTTGAACGATTTCAACGATCTAAAAATGCTTGAAAATGCTTATTTTAGCAAAACAGCACGTTTTGAGCTTTTTAAACAGGGTTTTTAAAGCGTAAAAAAGCATAAAAAAAGACGAAATTTTATTTTTTCGTTTTTTTTAATATTGCGTCTATTTGAACGGGTTTCAACGATTAAAAAGCTTGAAAAAAGCTTTTTTTTAGCAAAAAAAAGCACGTTTTGAGCTTTAATCTGCGTTTTAACGCGTAAAAAAGGGATAAAAAGACGAATTTTTTTTATTCCGTTTTTATCAATTTTGCTTCTATTTTTAACGATTTCAACGATTTGGGAAAAGCTTGAAAATGCTTATTTTAAAACAAAAAAAGCAAGTTTTTAGCTTTAATCCGCGTTTTTAAAGCGTAAAACAAAATTAAAAAACACGAATTTTTATTATTTTGTTTTTATTTAGCGTCCATTTAAAAAAAATTTTCCCATTTAAAAAAGCTTTGGGAAAAATTTTATTTTAGCAAAACAGCAAGTTTTGAGTTTTAACCCCCCCTTTTTAACCCTCGCTTCGACGAAATTTTTATTATTCGTTTTTTTTAATATTGCTTCTTTTAACATTTTAAAAGACCAAAAAGCTTGAAAATGCTTTTTTTTTGGGAAAAAAGCACGTTTTGAGGATTAACCGCTTTCACGCGTAAAAACATAAAACGACGAATTTTTTTTTTATCCGTTTTTTTTAAATTGGGGCCATTTGAACGATTTCAACGATCTAAAAAAGCTTGGAAAAAGCTTTTTTAAATTTTCAAAAGCCCTTTGAGTTTAATCAGCGTTTTAAAAAAAGCATAAAACAACGAAATTTTTTTTTATTCGTTTTTATTAATATTGCGTCTTTGGGGAAAAAGGGTTTCAACGATCTAGAAGGGTTTAAAAAAGTTATTTTGGGAAAACAGCACGTTTTTTAGCTTTAATCTGCGTTTTTAAAGCGTAAAAAAGCATAAAAACGACGAAATTTTTTTTTTAAAATTTTGTTTTTAATTTTTCGTCTATTTGAACGATTTAACGATCTAAAAAAGCTTGAAAAAAGCCATTTTATCGGGAAAAAGCACGTTTTGAGCTTTATTCTGCGTTTTTAAAGCGTAAAACAGCATAAAAAAGGGCGAAATTTTATTATTCGTTTTTATTTTTTTGCGTCTAGAACGATTTCAACGATCTAAAATGCTTGAAAAAGCTTTTTTAAAACAAAAAAAGCACGTTTTGAGCTTCAATCTGCGTTTTTAAAGCGAAAAAAAGCATAAAAACGACGAATTTTTTTTTTTATTCGTTTTTATTAATATTGCTTCTATTTGAAACGACAACGATCTAAAAAAGCTTGAAAATGGGGTTTAAAACAAAACCGTTTTTAGTTTTAATCTGCGTTTTTAAAGGGAAAACAGCAAAGAAAAAGACGAAATTTTTTTATTCGTTTTTTTTAATATTGCGTCTATTTGAACGATTTCAAACGATCTAAAAAAGCTTGAAAAAAGATTATTTTAGCAAAACAGCACGTTTTGAGCTTTAATCTGCCTTTTAACCCCGAAACAACGGGAAAAACGACAAATTTTTTTTTATTCGTTTTATTAATATTGTTTATTTTTAACGATTTCCCAAAGATCAAAAAGCTTGAAAAAAGCTTAAATTTTAAAACAAAAAAAGCACGTTTTGAGCTTTAATCTGCGTTTTTAAAGCGTAAAAAAAGCATAAAAAGACGAATTTTTTATTATTCGTTTTTTTTAATATTGGTTTTTTTGGGAAAGATGTCAACGATCTAAAATGCTTGAAAATGCTTTTTTTTTGGGAAAAAAGACGTTTTGAGCTTTTTAAACTGCGTTTTAACGGTAAAAAGGGATAAAACGAAGAATTTTTTTTTCGTTTTTATTAATATTTTATTTTGGGAAAGGGTTTCAACGATTAAAATGCTTGAAAATGCTTATTTTAGCAAAACAGACGTTTTGAGTTTTTAAACTGCGTTTTAACGCGTAAAACAGCATTTAAAAGGAAAAATTTTCATTCCCTTTTTTTTAATATTTTTTGGGCTATTTGAAAAGGGTTTTCAACGATCTAAAATGCTTGAAAATGTTTTTTTTAGCAAAAACAGAAGTTTTGAGCTTTTTTTCTGCGTTTTTAAAGCGAAAACAGCAAAAAAACGACGAAATTTTTATTATTTTTTTTTTATTTTTATTGCGTCTATTTTTAACGATTTAACGATCTAAAATGCTTTAAAATGCATATTTTTTAAAACAAAACAGCACGTTTTTAGTTTTGCTGCGTTTTTAAAGCGTAAAACAAAACATAAAAAAGAAAATTTTTTTTTATTCGTTTTTATTTATTTTTGCGCCCATTTGAACGATTTCAACGATCTAAAATGCTTGAAAATGCTTATTTTAAAACAAACAGCACGTTTTTTAGCTTTAATCTGCGTTTTTACGCGAAAACAGCATAAAAATGACGAATTTTTATTATTTTTGCTTTTTTTTAATATTGTTTTTATTTAAACGATTTTAACGATTTTAAAAAAAGCTTGGGAAAAAGTTTTTTTTGGGAAAACAGCGCGTTTTGGGGGCTTTTTAACGGGTTTTAACGCGTAAAACAGCATAAAACGACGAATTTTTTTTATTCGTTTTTATTAATATTGCTTGTATTTGAACGATTTCAACGATCTAAAAAAGCTTGAAAAAGCTTATTTTGCAAAAAAAGCACGTTTTGGCTTTAACGCGTTTTAACGCGGGAAAAAAGCATAAAAAAACGAAATTTTTATTATTCGTTTTTATTAATATTGCGTCTATTTGAACGGGTTTCAACGATCTAAAATGCTTTGAAAATGCTTATTTTAGCAAAACAGCACGTTTTTAGCTTTAATCTGGGGTTTTAACGCGGAAAAACAGCATAAAAAAGACGAATTTTTTTTTTATTCGTTTTTTTTAGGGTTTTATTTGAAAAGATTTCAACGATCTAAAATGCTTGAAAATGCTTTTTTTCCGGGAAAACAGCACGTTTTGAGCTTTTTTTCTGCGTTTTTAAAGCGTAAAACAAAACATAAAAAAAAGACGAAATTTTTTTTATTTGTTTTTATTAAAAATTGCCTATTTTTAACGATTTCCCCAAAGATCTTTGCTTTTAAAATGCTTATTTTACAAAACCCGCACGTTTTGAGGTTTAATCAGCGTTTTAACGCGTAAAACAGCATAAAAAAGACGAAATTTTTTTTTATTCGTTTTTATTAATATTGCGTCTATTTGAACGATTTCAACGGGCCAAAAATTTCTTTTGCCCTTTTTTTTGCAAAACAGCACGTTTTTGAAACCTTTAAACCGGGGTTTTAACCCCGTAAAACAGCATTTAAAAAAGAGAAAAATTTTTTTTATTCGTTTTTTAAAAATATTGTTTTTATTTTAAAAGATTTCAAAAGATTTGAAAAAGCTTGAAAATGCCATTTTTGCAAAAAAAGCACGTTTTTAGTTTTTTAAACTGCGTTTTTAAAGCGTAAAAAAGCATAAAACCCCCAAATTTTTTTTTTATTCGTTTTTAATTTTTGCGTCTATTTTAAAACAATTTCAAAGATCTAAAATGCTTGAAAAAATTTTTTTTTAGCAAAACAGCACGTTTTGATTTAAAACTGCGTTTTTAACGCGTAAAAAAAGCATAAAAACGACGAAAAATTTTTTTTATTCGTTTTTTTTTAAAATTGTTTTTTGGGAAAGATTTCAACGATCTAAAAAGCTTTAAAAAGCTTTTTTTACAAAACAGCACGTTTTGAGCATTTTAAACTGCGTTTTTAAAGCAAAACAGAAAAAAAAGACAAATTTTTTAAACCGTTTTTTTTTAATATTGGGTCTATTTGAACGATTTCAAAAGATCTAAAAAAGCTTGAAAAAAAGCTTTTTTTAAAAACAAAAAGAAGTTTTGAGCTTTTTAAACAGCGTTTTTAAAGCGTAAAAAAGCAAAAAAAAAAAAAAAACTTTTTTTTATTCGTTTTTTAATTTTTGCGCCCATTTGAACGATTTCCCAAAGATCTAGAATGCCAAAATGCTTATTTTAAAACAAAAAAAGCACGTTTTGAGCTTTAATCTGCGTTTTAACGCAAAAAAAGCATAAAAAAAGACGAATTTTTATTATTCGTTTTTATTAATATTGCGTCTATTTGAACGATTTCCCAAAGATCTAAAATGCTTGAAAATGCTTATTTTATCGAAACAGCACGTTTTATTTTTTCGCGTTTTAACGCGTAAAACAGCATTTAAAAAAGACGAAATTTTTTTATTCGTTTTTATTTTTATTGCGTTTTATTTGAACGATTTCCCAAAGATCTAAAAAAGCTTGAAAATGCTTATTTTAGCAAAACAGCACGTTTTGAGTTTTAATCTGCGTTTTAACGCGAAAAAAAGTACATAAAAACGACGAATTTTTTATTACCCGTTTTTTATTACTATTGCTTCTATTTGAACGATTTCAACGATCTAAAATGCTGGAAAAATGCTTATTTTAGCAAAAACAGCACGTTTTGAGCTTTAATCTGCGTTTCTAACGTAAAACAGCATAAAAACGACGAAATTTTTATTATTCGTTTTTATTAATATTGCGTCTATTTGAACGATTTCAACGATCTAAAATGCTTGAAAATGATTATTTTAGCAAAACAGCACGTTTTGAGCTTTAATCTGCCTTTTTAACGCGTAAACAGCATAAAACGTGACAAATTTTTATTATTCGTTTTTATTAATATTGTTTCTATTTGAACGATTTCAACGATCTAAAATGCTTGAAGTTTATTTTAGCAAACAGCACGTTTTGAGTTTTAATCTGCGTTTTAACGCGTAAAACAGCATAAAAAACGACGAATTTTTTACATTCGTTTTTATTAATATTGCTTCTATTTGAACGATGTCAACGATCTAAAATGCTTGAAATGCATTTTAGCAAAACAGCACGTTTTGAGTTTATTCTGCGTTTTAACGCGTAAACAGCATAAAAACGACGAATTTTTTTATTATTCGTTTTATTAATATTGCGTCTATTTGAACGATCACGATCTAAAATGCTTGAAAATGCTTATTTTAGCAAAACAGCACGTTTTGAGCTTTATTCTGCGTTTTAACGCGTAAAACAGCACAAAAACTACGAAATTTTTATTAATTCGTTTTATTAATATTGCGTCTATTTTGAACGATTTCAACGATCTAAAATGCTTGCAATGCTTATTTTAGCAAAAACAGCACGTTTTGAGCTTTAATCTGCGTTTTAACGCGTAAAACAGCATAAAACGACGAATTTTTTTATTATTCGTTTTTATTTTCATTATTGCCGGTGTGAACGATTTCAACGATCTAAAATGCTTGAAAATGCTTATTTTAGCAAACAGCACGTTTTGAGTTTTATTCTGCGTTTTAACGCGTAAACAGCATAAAAACGACGACGAAATTTTTTATTATTCGTTTTTATTAATATTGCGCTGTCTATTTGAACGATTTCAACGATCTAAAATGCTTTGAAAATGCTTATTTTAGCAAAACAGCACGTTTTGAGTTTAATCTGCGTTTTAACGCGTAAAACAGCATAAAAATGACGAATTTTTATTATTCGTTTTTATTAATATTGCTTCTATTTAAACGATTTCAACGATCTAAAATGCTTGAAAATGCTTATTTTAGCAAAACAGCACGTTTTGAGTTTTAATCTGCGTTTTAACGCGTTAAACAGCATAAAACGACGAAATTTTATTATTCGTTTTTATTAATATTGTTTCTATTTGAACGATTTCAACGACCTAAAATGCTTGAAAATGTTTATTTTAGCAAAACAGCATCGTTTTGAGCTTTAATCTGCGTTTTAACGCGTAAAACAGCATATTAAAACGACGAATTTTTATTATTCGTTTTTATTAATATTGCGTCTATTTGAACGATTTCAGCGATTCAAAAATGCTTGAAAATGCTTATTTAGCAAAACAGCACGTTTTGAGCTTTAATCAGCGTTTTAACGCGTAAAACAGCATAAAAAACGGGCGAAATTCTTTTTATTATTCGTTTTATTAATATTGCGTCTATTTGAACGATTTCAACGATTCAAAATGCTTTGAAAATGCTTATTTTAGCAAAACAGCACGTTTTGAGCTTTAATCTGCGTTTAACGCGGGAAACAGCATAAAACGACGAATTTTAACTATTCGTTTTTATTACTTATTCCTTCTATTTGAACGGATTTCAACGATCTAAAATGCTTGAAAATGCTTATTTTAGCAAAACAGCACGTTTGAGCTTTAATCTGCGTTTTAACGCGTTAAACAGCATAAAAACGACGAAATTTTTATTATTCGTTTTTATTAATATTGCTTCTATTTCGAACGATTTCAACGACCTAAAAATGCTTCTTGAAAAATGCTTATTTTAGCAAACAGCACGTTTTGAGTTTTAATCTGCGCTTTAACGCGTAAACAGCATAAAACGACGAAATTTTATATTCGTTTTTAATATTGCGTCTATTTGAACGATGTCAACGATCTAAAATGCTTTGAAAATGCTTATTGACGTGATAACGTCTTTAAAATCGTTTTACGGGTGACCGGTTCAGGAATCATTGTGTCACGAGCGAGGTCGATCGCAGGTATACCCCCCTCCTCGTTATAACGAGAGAGACGGACCGATCTCCCGTCTCATCTCGAGCGCTGCCAGTCAATTCCGACCCTCTCGTTAGTAATTGCGAGAGAGACGGACCGGATCTCCCGTCTCATCTCGAGCGCTGCCAGTCATTCCGTGCCAGTTGGCAGCGTTCGAGTGAGTTGACCGACTTCCGTCTCTCTACCTAGCGCGGCATACAAAAACGAATGGTGATTTTCTCGTGCGGTTAAGTTGCTGAATGTTTAATGGCCGATAAAAGTTTGTAGTGCGCGGGAGCCTAACAGTAAAAACAAAATGTGAAGTGCGCGAAGTGCTACAACAACTGCAACAAACAAAACTTATATCACGAATAAGACGTTATCACGTAAAACATCTCTGGATCGTAAACCTACTCTTCTTACAAACAACTTAAATTTTTTGCAGCAAAACAGCACGTTTTGAGCTTTATTCCGCGTTTTAACGCGTAAAACAGCATAAAAACGACGAATTTTTATTATTCGTTTTATTAATATTGCGTCTATTTGAACGATTTCAACGATCTAAAATGTTTGAAAATGCTTATTTTAGCAAAACAGCACGTTTTGAGCTTTATTCTGCGTTTTAACGCGTAAAACAGCATAAAAACTACGAAATTTTATTATTCGTTTTTATTAATATTGCGTCTATTCGAACGATTTCAACGATCTAAAATGCTTGAAAATGCTTATTTTGTGCTAAAACAAGTTAATGTTTTGAGCTTTAATCTGCGTTTTAACGCGTAAAACAGCATAAAAATGACGAATTTTATTATTCGTTTTTATTAATATTGCTTCTATTTAAAACGATTTCAACGATCTAAAATGGTTGAAAATGCTTATTTTGTGCTAAAACAGCTCGTTTTGAGCTTTAATCTGCGTTTTTAACGCGTAAAACAGCATAAAACGACGAATTTTATTATTCGTTTTATTAATATTATTTCTATGTGAACGATTTCAACGATCTAAAATGCTTGAAAATGCTGAAAGACATTATTTTAGCAAAAACAGCACGTTTTGAGTTTTTATTCCTGCGTTTTAACGCGTAAAACAAAAGCATAAAAAATGACGAAATCTTTATTATTCGTTTTTATTAATATTGCGTCTATTTGAAACGATTTCAACGATCTAAAAATGCTTGAAAATGCTTATTTTAGCAAAACAGCACGTTTTGAGCTTCTTTAATCTGCGTTTTAACGCGTAAACAGCATAAAAATGACGAATTTTTATTATTCGTTTTATTAATATTGTTTCTATTTAAACGATTTCAACGATCAAAACCAAAAAAATGCTTTTATTTTAAAGCAAAACAGCACGTTTTGAGCTTTAATCTGCGTTTTAACGCGTAAACAGCATAAAAACGACGAATTTTTTATTATTCCGTTTCTTTATTAATATTGTTTCTATTGAACGATTTCAACGACCCAAAAATGCTTGAAAAATGCTTATTTTAGCAAAACAGCACGTTTTGAGCTTTAATCTGCGTTTTAACGCGTAAAACAGCATAAAAACGACGCAAATTTTTTTATTATTCGTTTTTATTATTATTGCGTCTATTTGAACGATTTCAACGATCAAAATGCTTGAAAATGCCTACTTTAGCAAAACAAAGTTACACGTTTTGAGTTTAATCAGCGTTTTAACGCGTAAAACAGCATAAAACGGCGAAATTATTATTATTCGTTTTTATTAATATTGCGTCTATTTTGAACGATTTCAACGATCTAAAATGCTTGAAAATGCTTATTTTAGCAAACAGCACGTTTTGAGCTTTAATCTGCGTTTTAACGCGTAAACAGCATAAAAACGACGAAATTTTATTATTAGTTTTTATTACTACGGCCTATTTGAACGATTTCAACGATCTAAAAATGCTTGAAAATGCTTATTTTAGCAAAACAGCACGTTTTTGAGCTTTATTCTGCGTTTTAACGCGTAAAACAGTATAAAAACGACGAATTTTTTATTATCTGTTTTTATTAATATTGCGTCTATTTGAACGATTTCAACGATCTAAAATGCTTGAAAATGCTTATTTCAGCAAAACAGCACATTTTGAGCTTTTAATCTGCGTTTTAACGCGTAAACAGCATAAAACGACGAATTTTTATTATTCCGTTTTTATTAATATTGCTTCTATTTGAACGATTTCAACGATCTAAAAATGCTTGAAAATGCTTTATTTTAGCAAAACAGCACGTTTTGAGTTTAATCTGCGTTTTAACGCGTAAAACAGCATAAAAACGACGAAATTTTTATTATTAGTTTTTATTAATATTGCGTCTTATTTGAACGATTTCAACGATCTAAAATGCTTGAAATGTGCTTATTTTAGCAAAACAGCACGTTTTGAGTTTATTCTGCGTTTTAACGCGTAAAAACAGCATAAAAACGACGAAATTTTTATTATCGTTTTTATTTTATTATGCTCCATTTGAACGATTTCAACGATCTAAATGCTTGAAAATGCTTATTTTAGCAAAACAGCACGTTTTGAGCTTTAATCTGCGTTTACCCGCGTAAAACAGCATAAAAAACGACGAATTTTTTATTATTCGTTTTTATTAATATTGCTTCTATTTGAACGATTTCTCAACGGATCTAAAATGCTTGAAAAATGCTTATTTTAGCAAAACAGCACGTTTTGAGTTTTAATCTGCGTTTTGTTCCGTAAACAGCATAAAACGACGAATTTTTTATTATTTGTTTTTATTAATATTGCGTCTTATTTGAACGATTTCAACGATCTAAAATGCTTGAAAATGCTTATTTTAGCAAAACGGCACGTGCTGAGTTTAATCTGCATTTTAACGCGTAAAACAGCATAAAACGACGAAATTTTTATTAATATTGCTTCTATTTGAACGGATTTCAACGATCTAAAATGCTTGAAAATGCTTATTTTAGCAAAACAGCATCAAGCTCTTTTGAGCTTTAATCTGCGTT